>NW_011495024.1:2204839-2214327 GCF_000754665.1 Bison bison bison
AAGAACACTGGACTGGGTTGCCATTTCCTTCTCCAATGCATGGAAGTGAAAAGTGAAAGGGAAGTCGCTCAGTCGTGTCCGACTCTTAGCGACCCCATGGACTGCAGCCTACCAGGCTCCTCCATCCATGGGATTTTCCAGGCAAAAAGAGTACTGGAGTGGGGTGCCATTGCCTTCTCCTCTGATCTAGTCTGGTACTCCTTAAATATTCCTGCATGGCAGAAATCAGTCCTGGGTGTGCAATGACTGAGAAAGCACGGGTAAGTCACAGTGCTGGGAAAGAAAACACTAGTGGGTGGTGGCGGCTAAAGTAAATGCTGACTTCCTCTCTAAAATGGCCTCACTCTAGAATAAAAATAAACCCATTACTTATAAAATACTCTTGTTGTACATATTTTGAAAGATAAATGGATCTTTAAAAATATAAACTGTTTTTCACCTGACAGAACCCAAAGACGCTGACATCATTCTGTAGGTTTTGAGGCTGTGCACGTTTTTTAATCTTACCAGAGGAGACTGGTAGAAAGTAAATAACCAGGAAACACGGAAAATTCATCAGATGTAGTACTGACAATGCACATAACTCAACTGAAGGGCTGACACTGTGAACAGCTATGACCAAGTTCATTCAAGGGTACGCAAGAATATAACTCTTCCACAAATGCAGCCCACTGACTATATAAGACATCATCAGTTGCAAGGCACACTGAAACTTTAGAAATTTTAAAAAATGTGAAAAACAAAAAAACTGTGGTAATAATTAGGACCTATCTTCTAGAAATTAAGATAATAGAAATTAACATGAATTTTTAGACAATTGATGAGGAAATAAGTTCAATCTCACTTCCTAAACACATAAGATGCCATGTCAGTAAAAACAATTATATGCAGAAACATTTTTCCATATTTAAAAATGTATATAAAATACATACACAGTTACATATATAGGGTATCATATATAAATGATCTATTACCTGATTGTTTCATTTAGATAGTTCAGAAATCTCTACATGAACTCTTTCTCTGTTTAACAGCTGTATGCTTACCGTTTTTAATACATTCCACTGCATGTGTATTTTACATATAGTACATGTGTTTCATTAGTAGATGTACTATAACAATGTAGTCAATTTGTCATTGTTGAATATTTAGGTTGTTTCCAGCTTCTTACTATCATAAACAAACTGCAATAAACACCTTATAATACCTGCACATTTATCTTATTATTTCCTTGAAGTAGAAATTACTGTTATATATTTCTGTTAGGTTTATTCCAGGTGTCGTATAGTTTTCATCATTATTCTGAAAGGGATTTTATTTTCCATTATATATTCTACTGCTAAGTCGCTTCAGTTGTGTCCGACTCTGTGCGACCCCATAGACGGCAGCCCACCACGCTCCCCCGTCCTTGGGATTCTCCAGGCAAGAACACTGGAGTGGTTTGCCATTTCCTTCTCCAATGCATGAAAGTGAAAAGTGAAAGTCAAGTCGCTCAATCATGTCCGACTGTTAGAGACCCCATGGACTGCAGCCCACCGGCTCCTCCATCCATGGGATTTTCCAGCAAGAGTACTGGAGTGGGGTGCCACTGCCTTCTCCATTATATATTCTAACTAGGATACAAAACTGGTATATAAGGGGCCTACAGGAAGTAGATTTATTTTGAGATATCCAAACCTTACTCCTATATCCAAACTTCCTACTGAACTCTCTTATTGATCTTCTTGGAATTTCCAGATCTAAAACCGTGTCAACTACAAATTACAAAAAATGTAAACTTTTCCATCCCATATGCACACACTTTTCACTTTTCTAGCTGCATTAGTTATTAACAGCACTAGCAGAACAACACTGGCAGGGGGGCACTTCTGCCTGGCACAGTAAGAAATACTTATTTCTTCCCACACACCTAATAAGAATGCTGAATTTAACTGAATGTTTTTCAGCCATTCTGAATGCCAACTGAAAAGATGATTGCATGGCATTTTTTACAGATTTTTTTTGGGAACATTTCAAATGCCTGGAAAAAAACAAAGATTCTATAACGTGAGATTATAGCAAATACTCAGACCTCAGATCTAGCAAGTATTAACATTAAACTATGTTCAGTTCAGTTCTCGTGCTGGGGGGATGGGTGTGCGCATGTGTATGTGTGTAGAGAAATCAAACCTTATAGTACAGGAAAGCTACACTCCACCCATACCTCTTCCACCTCCTTAGTTGTTGTTTTATCATTTCCATATATATTTTTATAATTTTGATACATCATAGTCATAACATATTTAGTATCATTTATTTTTAAAACGTATGCACCTTTTTATAACTTTGCTTTTCCCTCTCAACATTAAGTTCATTCCTTTAAACCATTGCGCAATGAGCCACAGTATGAATAAACCATAATTTACATGTCTACAAAGTTTAGGTATTTTCACTTTGGGTTTAAATTAACGTCATATAACTATTAGTTTCAAAGTCTTAGACTGAATCAAGTATTTTGGCTGTTAATATATGTTACATTAAATACTCACCAATCTTTCAACACTTCTGTAACATTTAGGGTCTTTATAATTTGAGTTCATGAACTGGACGAAACAAATATTCTTAGAACAAAGCTACACCTACCAAAAAAAAAAAAAAGCAGGATAAAACAAAACAAAACAGGATAACCATTAATGGCAATAGCTAAACACAAATAATTTTAAAAATTAAAAATCTGACACAAAAACCAGAGGCTAGTCTTCATATTTGATGTATGAAACAGCCAACAATTTTTTTAATCTCAAGAGCACACTAAAAAGTGCCTGTAGCTTTAAGAATGGGATCTTGAGAGATGAAGTCTTGGAACATATTTGATAGGTACAAGACAACCTGATCACAGCTCCCTACACCTCCTCTCCCAACCCCTAACTTATAACCTCCAGTAAACCACTATAAAGGAGGGAGAATTTGGCATCATCTGTCTTCTTAATAATGAAATCTAGAAGGCAGTAGAATATCATCTATATACTATGACAGTCAAGTTATTACTTTCCTGTAAAAGATATTTGAGGATACATGAGAACTCAGAAAATACTACAGCCAACAAATGAATAAACCACCACCAAGTTTCCTACCCTTTCTGAATTTTTAAAAATGAATTAATCGCCTACGTATAACACAGTGAAGGCTATTTCTAGAATATCAAAGGATAAATTCCTACTTCTGGGATAGCAAGAAGATGCTTCTCTGTAGTTTTCTCCTTTGCTATAACTTTTACCTTTTACACGCAGAGGCATGAAAAATATTTTCTTATTATAGTTATAAGGCAAACAGTAAGGTTTATTTTGAACCACAAGCTTTTAAAGTCAAAATGACCTTTAATTGCTTAAAATGCTCAAATCTAGAGCATTGTCTTGAATTCCGTTCAGCTTGACAGACGGTTCTTGTACTACACACTATTCTAGGCCCTTGAGAATAAAGTAGGCAGGAAATAGGACAGAACTGCCCTTAGACTACACAAGACTTTGTGTGAATTAGGGAAAAAACACTTTTCCTAGGATGGTGCAGCCCATGGCACACAGCTACCAAAGCACAGACTGGATCTCAGTCTTACTTGCCCACTCCACTGGCCAACCACCAGGGCATCAACTGCTCCATCAAACAAAAGAGTCCTGGAGTGGAGTCTCAAAACGCCTTCCATACCTGCTCCTACTGTATCATCCTTATATTTTTAACTCTAAAATTACAGACGAGGAAATCACCTATCGAACGATGAGCATAAGGAGGTAGTGTATAAATTGCTCTGACTATTGGCACCCTGTAGCCTGGATTACTACAAGATGGAGCCATTTATCTCAGATGCTAATACGATTCCAGCTAACTCAGGCTGGCTACTAGAAGTGAAAGTTGCCAGAAAACTGGATCCATCTGTTTCTCTTACTGAGAGACATTTCCAGGCCAAGCAGAGGGACTTTTTAATGCTCTTACAAAGCCCCTGACATGGTTTCTTTATCTCCATATTGTACACGGTCCAGCTTGGATATCCATCCAAAATCATAAGCCCACCCACCACAACAATGAGCTGTGTCCTCCTGCTCTCTGCCTCCTGCACTCATTATTCACAGCTGTACTTTGACTTTAAAAAAAATCACTCAATATTATGCTAGGTGTCCATAAAGTATGGAAATACAGTTTTTTAATAAATTGAAAATGTGCCTTTTAGAACATTACATGTTTTTGCCCCTGTGTAGCTACTTATCTGATGACTATCTTACCTCTTAGGTAACAAGTTCCTTAAGGCCAGGGACCCTGTCTTGTTACTTTTTGTACTTTATAGCAAAAATGCCAAATTTCAAATTCATCATCATTACAATTTTCAACTTATAACTATTGTTATAATGTCATAATAAATAAAACTTGCTCCCAACAATATTATTAGAATTTTTATACTCTTAAAATTTTACCATAAATGAAATGAATCCTAGCAAAATGCCTATAATCATATAAATGACCTTTTCTGAAAAACAAGAGGTTTCATTTTCTCTAATTCAGCGACTAGCAAAGTGTAAAATATAAAATAACCAAAAAAAAAAGCAAACAAAAAACTGACAGTGTATCAGTTATAACTTCTGGTTTTATGTCATTAGAAATGACATGTGTCATCATCAGTATGCCATTTAATTAAACAAACATTTATTGAACAGTTACTATACACCAGCTATTATTTTTGACACAAAAAGAAAAATCCCTTTGCTCATGGATTCTAGTGGGGCAGAGACACAAAAAATAAATGTAATGCCAGTGTAAAACAGAATAAGGATACAGAATGACAGGAAGGCTACTTTAGATAGGGTTGGCAGGGAATGTCTAAAGAGGACATTCTGAGCAAAACCCTGAATGAAGTAACAAAACAGTCCATGTAAGTACCTGGGGAAAAAGTATTACAGGGCATTGAGACTAGTGTATATTTGATGCACCAGATACTGAATACAAGAGAAAAAAAGAAGTTAGATATTACTACAGAAGTATGAAAAGTCACTCACTCTTACTTTTCAGGGACTGAAGTAAGATGTAGAAAGAAACAGGGGTGTTCCTCTGGAACGGTCTCTCCCGAACAGTGGAAGTCTCCTTCCTGCCCACCCTCCTTTCCTTGCCTAACCTCCAAAAATTTTTTTTTAAAAAAAGAGAGACTACCAAGTTTTTTTTAAGGCTATGTGAGGAACAGCCCAGATCATTTATACATAAGACTGTTTGGGAGAGAAAGTATAATAAAGTTTACCCTTAGCTCCGTCAAGTCTGACAGGTCTCTTAAGAAGCAAGTAAAGGGTATCAGGTAGGCAGCTGGATATACCAAGCGGGTTCAGGTGGGAGGCTGGAACAGGTGAATCAGTTTGGGAGTTATCAGCATGCAGATGCATTTTAATGAGATAATATGGATGAAATAACCCAGAGGAATGCCATCTGAAAGAACTTTCTGAAATGATGGGACTGTGGCTAGTGGCTAGAGTACTCAACGCAGGGGGGGGGCGGGGACCCAGAGAATGAGTGCAAGTGGAGCAGAGAACAGGTTCTAGGACTGAGCCCTGGCGTTTACATCACTGAGTTAGGGAGATGAAGAGATTCCAGCATAGGAGGCCAGGAAGGAACAGCATGTGAGGCAGAAAAAATTCAGGAGCATGGTCCTTCCCAGAAACCAAGTGAGGAAAACCTGAAACAGGAAAGAGTGATCAACTGTGTCAAATACTGCTGAGAGGTTGAGTAAGATGGAAATGGGCAACTGACCATTGGATTTAGCAACACGAAAGTTACTGACAACCCTGTCAAACAGTGTCTTAGTGGAGTGGCAAAGAATGGTGCAGAAATGGAGGCAAGGTGTTAGAAAACCCTTTAGAGGAGTTCTGTCAAAAAGGGTAGCAAGGAAATAGGTGGCAGCTTGAAGGGGACTCAGGATAGGGGAATCGTTTAGTTTTTTAAGAAAAAAAGATATTATGGCATGTTTGTAAGCTATCATAGCATATTCATGTAGCATGTTTCTCCAACAGAAAAAGGAAAACAGATGAAAAGCTACAATGAGGAGATAATACCAGCAACAATGAGGAGGCAAAACAAAGAGGCTCCAATGTGCAAGCAGAAGGAACAGTGCACTTGAATCAATGGAGTAAGAAGCATGACAGAGTTCACAAGTACAGATGCAGGAAGACTCGTGTATCTGGCAGTAGGAAGACCAAGATTTGGAGGCTTCTATTTTCTCAGTGAAATAAACCACAGGGTAATCCAGCTGAGAGTGAGAAGTGGGAGGTGTTAAAGTGATGAGTGGAACAGTGTCAAAAGCAGCAGCCTCTAAGAGATTTCCCACACGGCTGCAGTAACTAAAATCAAGTTCCGCTGTTCAATAACTGTACCTATACTAGAGCCCAGCTCTCCATGTATCCCCCAAAACAGAATGATAGAACAGATGACGTCAAATGCCTCATGGGATTCTATGTATATTACAGCTGCAGCATTCTCTTGATCTGCACATGTACATCCCTATCAAAAGCAGAAACTGGGTCATCTGCATGAATTAGTTTTAGAGACTCTCCTTAACCTTTCCTGTCCATCTATTCTTTCTGTAAACATTTGCAAATCTTTTAAAATGATCTTTAAGAAGCTTTTGTGGAGATAACTTCAAACTCACTAAAGTCTATGGAATCTACACTCTTTTTTATAATTTTGGAAGTTTATTCCTCACAATCTTCTAAAAGTTTTCAAATTCACTGTAATAACTCAAAGATTACCAGTTGAGCAATGACATTAATAAATTTTCTCAGAATCTGAACCTGAGGTGTGAATTCATTTAGAACAAC
This sequence comes from Bison bison bison, assembly GCF_000754665.1. Lineage (NCBI taxonomy): Eukaryota > Metazoa > Chordata > Mammalia > Artiodactyla > Bovidae > Bison > Bison bison. Next base: position 2,211,664 of record NW_011495024.1, read on the forward strand.
CAGAGGTTCTGGTACAATCTCCTTCTCAATCTTGGGCTTACATTTTCTCCTATTCTTCTTCTTACTTCTACCCTTATTAATCTGTGTATAGATCATTCTTCATGTTAGAGAAGATGCAAAGAAAACAGAAATTGAGAAGTTGCATTTATTCTCTGTCTCTGATCATAGAGTTGGTTTGTTTAAAAGAAGAATCCATTATTTGCTTGTTATTTTCATGTTCTATATATAAAATGTAAAGGTCAGTTTTGACATTTTAAAAATCTTAGCTCATTATTCTCAGAGGGTTGTGTTCCTCTTTTATATATAAATAATTTTGTTTTTGTTATTTCTTTCTCTTTCCTTGTCCTGCACATGTTATTTCAAAATGTGAGTTCATTTGGCCATATTGCCTCTACTTTTTCTTCACAAATTATTTCCAACTGTTCAATAAAGCCTCTGTCTATGGACATCTTACAACCACTTTCCCTTCTAGAAACTACATATGGCACCTTACCTATCTTTTCTTTGCTATTTAGGAACTCTGTATCTCCAATTCTCTATATTCCAGCTTTGCTTCAAGTCTTCTTTCTGTTTATTATTTATTCACTTACCTATCACTTACTAAACACTTGCTTTGTGCCAGGCACCAAGAGCACAAGTGGGAAAGCAGTCCCAGTCTCTGCCCACCCCCAGGAAGATCACATTATGTGGTAAAGGCAAACCAATACACAGGGCACTGTGTACTGGTAAGAAGTACTGAACCCAACCTGAGTGGTCAGGGAAGCCTCATGAATGAGATAATTTTGAAAAAAGTTGAACAGGTAAAGGGAGAAAAGGAGAGAAGAAAGGCATTCCAGACAGGAAGAGAGGCTCAAGTCAAGTCCCCAGAAGAATTACAGTAAGTTTGGTATCAAAAAGCAAAATGGGAAGCAGGAAAACAAGGATGGAGAGAATAGTGATCAAAGATAAATAAAAGGATTTCCTGGGGTGCTGGCTGAAACCTGTGAATTTCTGATGTGATCAATTTTCTCAAACGTTTCAGATTCTCCAGGATTCAGCTGCTTGGATCTCATAATAGAGAATATAGACTGTATCACTGATCTTGAAATGAGGGTTCTGGTGAGTGGAGGCAGCAGAAGCATAAGAGGAAGGAATCAGGGGTACAGGTGAAAGAAAAATTCGTATGGTCAAAAACGGGGTACAGGCTGGGTAGAGAAAAGAAAAAGGCCAGACACATGTTGCCACACAAAGAGGAAATTCAGGTACTCAATCTCTATGAGAGAGAACAGAGAATGTAGCAAGGAAGATATGGGAATTTGTAGATTTCTGAATCAAACAGTTCCAGATGATGACAACATCCAGAGTGTGATTCTGCATGTCAGTGTTGGAGGGGAAGTGAAAGGTCACTATAGTTGAGTAATCATGAAGTTAGTTTTCTGGACATTAGCTCTTCCCATTATGTTCACTAACTAAGCCCTCACAGAGGGTCAAAATTAGGCTCAGAGTATCAGCTCCCCAAGTATTTCCTTTACCTTCTGGAAATGCAATGGTCAATAAAATGAGCTTTGCTTTTACTGAGTGAGACCTCCCATAGACATTTTAGGAAAGCTGACTTTGATATTTTAGCTCTGATCTGGTTCTGGTTCTGGTTCTGCCACAACCTATTATCCAAAAGATCACAGAATTATGCTATCATCCTCAGTACAATGTATTTTTCAAACATTCACCTTCGTGAAATATGGTAGGGCTACCACACCTGCCCCTACACCAAGTCATGACTACATATTCTTAACTTTTAGGCATTTTTAAAATATATTATCAGTTCTATGCTTTAAGCAGTGCTACTAATGATACTACATTTACCACAGAAGACAAAATCTCAACAATATGGCAAAAAGTTCTCCAGTGGTCACTAAGTTTCCTCCTCAAGAACTATTAAATAATGAGTGGTCTTGGTGATAAGGAGGACAGAGTCTACTGTGCTACAATTCACTTTTTCACTAATTCATTAATTCAACCAATATTTATTACTTAATAAATATTTCAATAAATGTGTACTAGTCTGTTTTTGCTAGTTTCTGAATCTGTTCTGAACAGTCAAATTATTAGTATTATAACAATGGTGAAAACAAAGGCGGGAGATTTGGAATCAAACAATTACTGTCCAGTCACACAGAGCTCTATGTGTGAAGTTTGGCCTCCTCCCCATAAAATGTCCACGGAGTTGCTATGTGGATCTTCAGAGATTATATGACATCGGTAAGCATTTTCGGAGAAGGCAATGGCACTCCACTCCAGTACTCTTGCCTGGAAAATCCCATGGACGGAGGAGCCTGGTAGGCTGCAATCCATGGGGTCGCTAAGAGTCGGGCACGACTGAGCGACTTCACTTTCACTTTTCACTTTCATGCATTAGAGAAGGAAATGGCAACCCACTCCAGTGTTCTTGCCTGGAGAATCCCAGGGACAGAGGAGCCTGGTGGTGGGCTGCCGTCTATGGAGTTGCACAGAGTCGGACACGACTGAAGCGACTTAGCAGCAGCAGCAGCAGCACCAAGCATTTTTGGTAAATGTTTTATGCAGTTCAATTTTAAATGCTTCTGTTAGGTCCATACCATTTCTGTCCTTTATCGAACCCATCTTTGCATGAAATGTTGCCTTGATATCTCTAATTTTCTTCAAGAG
>NW_011495024.1:2214427-2215665 GCF_000754665.1 Bison bison bison
GGTCTTTCCCATTCTATTGTTTTCCTCTACTTCTTTGCATTGATCGCTGAGGAAGGCTTTCTTATCTCTTCTTGCTATTCTTTGGAACTCTGCATTCAGATGCTTATATCTTTCCTTTTCTCCTTTGCTTTTTGCTTCCCTTCTTTTCACAGCTATTTGTAAGGCCTCCTTACACAGCCATTTTGCTTTCTTGCATTTCTTTTTCTTGGGGGTGGTCTTGATCCTTGTCTCCTGTACAATGTCATGAACCTCCGTCCATAGTTTATCAGGCACTCTGTCTATCAGATCTAGTCCCTTAAATCTATTTGGCACTTCCACTGTATAATCATAAGGGATTTGATTTAGGTCATACCTGAATGGTCTAGTGGTTTCCCCCACTTCCTTCAATTTAAGTCTGAATTTGGCAATAAGGAGTTCATGATCTGAGCCACAGTCAGCTCCAGTCTTGTTTTTGCTGACTGTATAGAGCTTCTCCATCTTTGATTGCAAAGAATATAATCAATCTGATTTTGGTGTTGACCATCTGGTGATCTCCATCTGTAGAGTCTTATGTTGCTGGAAGAGGGTGTTTGCTATGACCAGTGCATTCTCTTGGCAAAAGGACAGAAATGGTATGGACCAAACAGAAACAGAAGATATTAAGAAGAGGTGGCACGAATACACAGAACTATACAAAAAAGATCTTCATGAACCCAGATAACCATGATGGTCTGATCACTCACCCAGAGCCAGACATCCTGGAACAAACAAAGCTAGTAGAGGTGATGGAATTCCAGTTGAGCTATTTCAAATCCTGAAAGATGATGCTGTGAAAGTGCTGCACTCAATATGCCAGCAAATTTGGAAAACTCAGCAGTGGCCACAAGACTGGAAAAGGTCAGTTTTCATTCCAATCCCAAAGAAAGGCAATGCCAAAGAATGCTCAAACTACCACACAATGGCACTCATCTCACACGCTGGTAAAGTAATGCTCAAAATTCTCCAAGACAGGCTTCAGCAATACGTGAATCATGAACTTCCAGATGTTCAAGCTGTTTTTAGAAAAGGCAGAGGAGCCAGAGATCAAACTGCCAATATCTGCTGGATCATTGAAAAAGCAAGAGAGTTCCAGAAAAACATCTACTTCTGCTTTATTGACTATGCCAAAGCCTTTGACTGTGTGGATCACAATAAACTGTGGAAAATTCTGAAAGAGATGGGAATACCAGACCACCTGATCTGCCTCTTGAGGAACTCGT
>NW_011495024.1:2215765-2217535 GCF_000754665.1 Bison bison bison
CCTCTTGAGAAACCTGTACACAGGTCAGGAAGCAACAGTTAGAACTGGACATGGAACAACACACTGGTTCCAAATAGGAAAAGGAGAACGTCAAGGCTGTATACTGTCACCCTGCTTATTTAACTTATATGCAGAGTACATCATGAGAAACTCTGGGCTGGAGGAAGCACAAGCTGGAATCAAGATTGCCGGGAGAAATATCAATAACCTCAGATATGCAGATGACACCACCCTTATGGCAGAAAATGAAGAGGAACTAAACAGCCTCTTGATGAAAGTGAAAGTGGAGAGTGAAAAAGTGGGCTTAAAGCTCAATATTCAGAAAACGAAGACCATGGCATCTGGTCCCATCACTTCAGGGCAAACAGATGGGGAAACAGTGGAAACAGTGACAGACTTTATTTTTTGGGGCTCCAAAATCACTGCAGATGGTGACTGCAGCCATGAAATTAAAAGACGCTTACTCCTTGGAAGAAAAGCGCTATGAACCTATATAGCATATTAAAAAGCAGAGACATTACTTTGCCAACAATGGTCCATCTAGTCAAGGCTATGGTTTTTACAGTAGTCATGTACAGATGTAAGAGTTGAACTCTAAAGAAATCTGAGCACCAAAAAATTGATGCTTTTGAACTGTGATGTTGGAGAAGACTCTTGAGAGTCCCTTGGACTGCAAGGAGATCCAATCAGTCCATCCTAAAGGAAATCAGTTCTGAATATTCATTGGAAGGACTAATGTTGAAGCTGAAACTCTAATATTTTGGCCACATGATGCAAAGAGCTGACTCATTGGAAAAGACCCTGATGCTGGGAAAGATTGAGGGCGGGAGGAGAAGGGGCAACAGTGGATGAGATGGCAGCACCGACTCAATGGACATGAGTTTGGGTAAACTCGGGGAGTTGGTGATAGGCAGGCAGGCCTGGCGTGCTGCAGTTCATGGGGTCGGAAAGAGTGGACTGGACTGAGTGACTGAACTGATTTTAAATGCTTGACACCAGCTTAACATGTTCCAACAGAGAGTGCCATCTAGAGGAAGAAAAGATCACTACACTCTTTCCTCAGACCAGTTTGCAGAAAAATTAAGGGTATGCATATGGCTTCCGCAATATGTGAACCATGAACTTCCTGATGTTCAAGCTGGTTTTAGAAAAGGCAGAGGAACCAGAGATCAAATTTCCAACATCCGCTGGATCATGGAAAAAGCAAGAGAGTTCCAGAAAAACATCTACTTCTGCTTTATTGACTATGCCAAAGCCTTTGACTGTGTGGATCACAATAAACTGTGGAAAATTCTGAAAGAGATGGGAATACCAGACCACCTGATCTGCCTCTTGAGGAATTCGTATTCACGTCAGGAAGCAACGGTTAGAAATAGACATGGAACAACAGACTAGTTCCAAATAGGAAAAGGAGTACGTAAAGGCTGTATATTGCCACCCTGCTTATTTAACTTATATGCAGAGTACATCATGAGAAATGCTGGACTGGAGGAAGCACAAGCTGGAACCAAGATTGCCGGGAGAAATATCAATAACCTCAGATATGCAGATGACACTACCCTTATGGCAGAAAGTGAAGAGGAACTAAAAAGCCTCTTGATGAAAGTGAAAGTGGAGAGTGAAAAAGTTGGCTTAAAGCTCAACATTCAGAAAACGAAGATCATGGCATCTGGTCCCATCACTTCATGGGAAATAGATGGGGAAACAGTGGAAACAGTGTCAGACTTTATTTTTCTGGGCTCCAAAATCACTGCAGATGGTGACTGCAGC
>NW_011495024.1:2217673-2221289 GCF_000754665.1 Bison bison bison
TTATGACCAACCTAGATAGCATATTCAAAAGCAGAGACATTACTTTGCCAACAAAAGTTTGTCTAGTCAAGGCTATGGTTTTTCCTGTGGTCATGTATGGATGTGAGAGTTGGACTGTGAAGAAAGCTGAGCACCAAAGAATTGATGCTTTTGAACTGTGGTGTTGGAGAAGACTCTTGAGAGTCCCTTGGACTGCAAGGAGATCCAACCAGTCCATTCTGAAGGAGATCAGCCCTAGGATTTCTTTGGAAGGAATGATTCTAAAGCTGAGACTCCAGTACTTTGGCCACCTCATGTGAAGAGTTGACTCATTGGAAAAGACTCTGATGCTGGGAGGGATTGGGGGCAAGAGGAGAAGGGGACGACAGAGGATGAGATGGCTGGATGGCATCACTGACTCGATGGACGTGAGTCTCAGTGAACTCTGGGAGCTGGTGACGGACAGGGAGGCCTGGTGTGCTGCAATTCATGGGGTCGCAAAGAGTCGGACACGATTGAGCGACTGATCTGATCTGATCTGATCTGATGATGGAGTTTCCAAGGAAACACTGAAAATAAAAGCAGAAAGTATCTGCATTTTTTGCCTTTTCCTTGTCTTGTGACTTCTACAGTAAACAAGAAGAAAAAGAAAACTAACAAGAAAAAATGTTATAATAATGAACTTTATTCTTATGGCCTGATTAAAAAGCATACTTTTCCTCATCTAACAGCATCATCTAAAGGACTCAATTCTTAATTTTTCATTGAACACCAAAATTTCTGGTAAATTGTCTTTTAAAATAATATTGGATTGGCCAAAAAGTTCATTTGCCTTTTTTTGCATGATGTTATGGGAAAATGCAAATGAACTTTTTGACCAACCCAGTATTAGGTACATAATTACTAAATCTGCTACTTACAGTAGTATTAGAGAAATTATAATCACAAAGAATATTTTTCAGAAATGTATTAGGTACCAAAAAATAGAAGACTACTAAAAATCATAGGATTATTGTGAGACTTACACAAAAATTACACAAAATAATTAGTACTCAGTGAATTCTTACTCAATCAGAATCTGTTGCAATTTGAAGCAGCTTTCATGAAAATAAGGGTTGTTCACATGAACTCTTAACTATGCTAAATCCCATTTCTTCACAGAGTTTAGTATATATTGATTATAAACTGATTTATGACTTTGCCAAAGATCTCACAGATTCTTTGCAACATATCACTAAAGATCAAAAAAACTTGAGGAAAAAGTGATAACACTATTTTTATCATTTCGTGCAGTTACAAACGGCAGAAACTTTCCACTTCATACTCTCCAACCCCACATTCTATAGGTGACAATAATGAAAGCCAGCATTTCAAGGTCCTATGACAATTGTCTTGGGAGTTATATTATATTTTTAGAGCTAATTAACTGGAACTAAAATAACGACATTTAGAAGACACAGCTTTTTTTCTGTCAGGTCAATTAAAAATCAATGGGTAAGGAAGTTTCCTTAACACTGTCTCTAAACGTTGCCCAGAATGTTGCCCAGAATCTTTACTCAAAGTTCACTAGTCTGCAATCTGTACACCTGCAAACAAGATTCAAAAATCTCCCCCTACACAATTTTGTAACCATAGCACAGAGCCAAACATACAAGAGATTTGGATGGGGGAAGGGAGAAGATACTAGGAAATGATCTTGTTCAGATAATACAATTCTCTTTAAAGAATCAGCTAGATAAGACATATCGGTTGAGTTAAATTATACAACATCTAAGAAGCAAATATCTGCTAACCTAGGCTTTACCTTGTAAATGTTTGGTCATACTAGATATATTAAATAATAGCTATCAGAATGATTCCCAACTACAGACTTAAGACAGAAAGTTTACGATGATATTATTTACATACCAAATTTTTTTCTTCTTACAAATAGCTTACTTGCTTTTATTCTAATTGAAGTATAGTTGATTTATAATAATATTACATTAGTTTCAGGTGTACAACATAGTGATTTAATATTTTTATAAATTATCTTCCATTTAAAGTTACTACAAACTAATGGCTATATTTTCCCGTGTTGTACAATATACTCTTGTTGCTTATCCATTTATTACCTATATTTATTAATATAAGCATCTTACAACCTATGTTATAGTGGAAAATAAATATTCTCTTGAGAAAATTGAAGTAAAATTTGATAGTCACTGAATATGAAAAAGTAAAACATATTTCATGGGCTTATTTTTACAAAATCCTTGGAATTTAAAATGAGAATTAAAGGGTGTGACACTTCAACAAAGTTCTAAATTAAATAGCTGAATCGGAGATCCATAACAACTACCTTACTGCTGCTGCTGCTAAGTTGCTTCAGTCGTGTCCAACTCTGTGCGACCCCATAGATGGCAGCCCACCAGGCTCCCCTGTCCCTTGGATTCTCTAGGCAAGAACACTGGAGTGGGTTGCCATGTCCTTCTCCAATGCAGGAAAGTGAAAAGTGAAAGTGAAGTCCCTCAGTCGTGCCCGACTCTTAGCGACCCCATGGACCGCAGCCTACCAGGCTCCTCCGTCCATGGATTTTCCAGGCAAGAGTACTGGAGTGGGGTGCCATTGCCTTCTCTGAAAAACTACCTTAGTGATAATATAAACCTTTTTTGCAAGATAAATCACAATCCCATAATTACTGATAATTCGCCATACTTGAGGATGATGTTCAACTTCCATTTAATGATTAACTTCAAAAGAAATTATGACAGTTGTTTCAGATTATAGCTGTTGTTTAGAGCTCAGGTGCTTCTTGACAAATATTGAACTTGATTTTCCGAATTCTGCATGAAAGAATATCTGGTTCACAGTCAGGATGTCACACATTCTTATGAAGTTTAGACTGGTCTCCAGCTCCTTGAATACTAATGTGGTATTCATGGGAAGAAAAAAAATGTCATTAAAGCTTTGAACTCTGGACCCTAAGGATTCTGAGTAACTACCCCAGTCCCCCTGGGGAACTGAACTGACAGTTCCAATTCAGATGGCTAACAACACATTTGTCATGCCCCCAACCCAGTTCCCTGTCAAGCAAGGGGAGAAGGTGTTCCCACACATCCAAGTCATTTGGGGTGGCCCTGATGATCAAGGAAAGGGCTCCAAAAGTAGGGTAGCACATGTGAGGCAAACCCTAAGGCCAGTTAAGCTTGATGATGTTAACACCAGAACTTCCCCAAACCTTCTTCCCAGGGTTCTCTCACAATGCCACTTTCAGGGACACTGTAGTTTAAACAACCTAGAGAAGAGCCTTATAGATATAAATACCTCATATAACATTGTCTGCAAAGGCAAATCGTTTACAGTCTGGATAACTATCTTAACAGAGCCCACTCTAATACTCTTGCCTGGAAAAAATCCCATGGATAGAGGAGCCTGGTGGGCTGCAGTCCATGGGGTCGCTGAGAGTCGGACACGACTGAGCGACTTCACTTTCACTCTTCACTTGCATGTACTGGAGAAGGAAATGGCAACCCACTCCAGTGTTCTTGCCTGGAGAATCACAGGGATGGTAGAGCCTGGTGGGCTGCCATCTATGGGGTCGCACAGAGTCGGACACAACTGAAGCGACTTAGCAGCAGCAGCAGCAGTATCTCCC
>NW_011495024.1:2221389-2253964 GCF_000754665.1 Bison bison bison
TATCTATTAATGTAAAATTTTGTATCTCCCTCAAAATTTTACATTAATAGATAAGAACCCTAAGACAGATGGAGGTTAAGAGATTTCCCAAAAGTCACAGGGCTTTACATCTTCAGATTCCTATCCAATGTTCTTCCTAATACGGCATTAAATTTTTGAGAAATGTCGCATAGCCAAACCAAAAAAGAATCTGCCTGCAATGCAGGAGACCTAGGTTTAATCCCTGGATCAGGAAGATCCCCTGGAGAAGGGAAAGGCTACCCACTCCAGTATTCTTGCCTGGAGAATTTCATGGACTGAAGAGCCTGGCAGGCTATAGCTATAGGGTCACAAAGAATCGGACATGACTTAGTGATTAACACTTTCACAGCCAAACTATATCTTTTAGAATATTACCTGTCAGCACATTCTAGTGATTGGGTCTGGCACTAAGTGTAACTATAATTAGGCAGTAATCATGCCTATCTGTCCTCCAGGCAATATATCCTGCCATCCTAAACTTCTCAAGGTCTTCTACAGGTTCATGTTATCATTTTCCATGTTTCCTCATGTCTCATTCACATCAAGAGGTGAACTGAAAAAAAGAAAATTCTGCTCCTCCTGGAAAGAAGTATTTATATTTTAACAACAAGTAACACCTTCCGCTCTAATGGGGATTGCAACATAAGAGGGATAAAAGTTGACTGGCTCTGACCTAGTGTTCCATATTAAATATATCAGATCAGCTCAGTCGCTCAGTCGTGTCCGACTCTTTGCGACCCCATGAATAGCAGCACTCCAGGCCTCCCTGTCCATCACAAACTCCCGGAGTTCACTGAGACTCACGTCCATCGAGTCAGTGATGCCATCCAGCCATCTCATCCTCTGTCGTTTCCTTCTCCTCCTGCCCCCAATCCCTCCCAGCATCACAGTCTTTTCCAATGAGTCAACTCTTTGCATGAGGTGGCCAAAGTACTGGAGTTTCAGGTTTAGAATCATTCCTTCCAAAGAAATCCCAGGGCTGATCTCCTTCAGAATGGACTGGTTGAATCTCCTTGCAGTCCAAGGGACTCTCAAGAGTCTTCTCCAACACCACAGTTCAAAGGCATCAATTCTTCGGCGCTCAGCCTTCTTCATAGTCCAACTCTCACATCCATACATGACCACAGGAAAAACCATAGCCTTGACTAGACGAACCTTTGTTGGCAAAGTAATGTCTCTTCTTTTGAATATGCTATCTAGGTTGGTCATAGCTTTCCTTCCAAGGAGTAAGCGTCTTTTAATTTCATGGCTGCAGTTGCCACCTGCAGTAATTTTGGAGCCCAGAAAAATAAAGTCTGACACTGTTTCCACTGTTTCCCCATCTATTTCCCATGAAGTGGTGGACCAGATGCCATGATCTTCGTTTTCTGAATGTTGAGCTTTAAGCCCACTTTTTCACTCTCCACTTGCACTTTCATCAAGAGGCTTTTGAGTTCCTCTTCACTTTCTGCCATATATAGAACTATATAATAACCCTTAACTAGTAAATGTGGAGGAAAATTTGATTGGCTCAGAAAGGAGAGGTCATCCTGGCTCCTTGTACAAAAACGTGGCCAGGAAATAAGGAACCCAAGCACAGTGTAGCAAGGCAGAATTTTAAAGGAAATTCCAAGAAAGTCACACCCAAGTGTATCACACTAAAGCCCTTCAAAAAGCAGTTCGTTTTCTCTAAAACAAATTGGACAAGCAGATAACTCAAAAGATTATCTGTATTTGATCCTGGGCACCATAAAAGAATGGAAATTTTGAGACATTGTGGCTGCACCAAAAGGAACGATGAAGGCCCGTCAACTAAATCATCTCTCTGGGCTGTACATTCCTACTGGGGATAATTTTGCTAGAAGTTTTACACTGAATAGCTCATCCATCTCCGTAACAGATCTCTAGATTTTTACAGAATGATAATGATGGTGATACACCTAATACCTACCATGTTTAATTACTACACACTGGGCACTTCCATAAGCACTCTATTGGAGTGGTTGGTTTAATCCTCATAACAGTCTTGTAACTACAAATATACCCTTATTTGTCACATGTTGGAAATTGAAGCACAGTGAGGTTAGGTAACTGTTCAAGGTCACAGAGCTACAAGTATCAGACGCAGGATTCAGAACCAGGCAGTCTCTCTGTATTCTATCAAATTTCTCTTCTTCAAAACAAACACTGACTCCTCCCTCCAACAAATCAGCTCTTCCTTCCTCATTCCTGTTTCAGTTAATGGCCTCTACCCAGCCACTCAAGAGAAAAAGAAAAAATAGCACTTCATCTGGGTAGTCAATTCTTCCTCTTGACAGCTGGCTGGTTCACCTCTGCATCTCCTACTCACTAATTCTGTGACCTTAGACTTGATTTCCTCTAAGTCTCAGTTTCTTATCTATAAAACTGAGTTCCTAAGAGCACCTCGAGTTGTTGTGAATGTTAAAACTAAATGAGATAGCACTCTGCCTGGCAGACTGTCAAAAGATCAATAATTGTTAGCTGTTACGATCATCACCTTGAATCTGGTCCTTGCCCTCTCATCTTATGACGAAGCATTCTCCGGTCCTCATCTCTCTCACTTGCAATACCAACAACCTCTTAATTGGTCGCTTTTCCTGGTGCATTTCCATTCAGTTCAAATTCTACAACTGCTAAAAATGTCAGCCACATTCCTTAAAATAATAAATGGTACTTCAATTCCTAGGGAATAAGATCCTAATTCCTTATTATCATGCTATGGAATTCCCTCCGCTAACTTTTGTTTTTAATCTCTCAACACATCTCAAAACACAATGTACCATGCCATAATTCCTCCTAAAGGTTCTCAACATTATTTCACTTTTTTTTTTTTTAAATCATGTTGCTGCTGCTACGAAATTCCCACTAACTACCAATTACTTTTCTAAATGCCTGCATATTAGGACTCACTACATTGTATTATGGGATTACACTGTTTCTTTCAAAGCTAGATTATATTTTATCAAGGGACATCAAGTCTTATTTGTTTAAAAATAAGTCAAATAGTAAGAGGTCAATAAATAGAAACCAATTCATTTAATACTAACTTTGACAGTAAACATTTTGTTACTCAAATTCCTTTATGAAATATTCCCACACCTAAAGCACTGAGAAATAAACAGGCACATTTACAGAAGCCTTTCTCCATACCATGCAAGAACTTAATGTATTAAGGAAAGTGCTACAGAAACACCTAAAAACCTTTACTAATACTTAGATTAGAAACAAAAAACTTCAGCAATAAAAGCGTAGATGTTTATTCTTCCTATGTTAAAGAGTATGATTCGGAGTTTACAGTTTCAAAGTTCTTTAAAATCAACAGTAGACATGGTGGTTTTCCATACCTCCTAAAGAAACACACACACAAAAAATCCTGGAGCCTTATGCTAAATGTGAAACAAAAACAGTAAAAAATAATTTATAGAGTAACATCATAATGATGAACAGTTTTTAACATATATATTGTATAAGGTAAAGGGCCTGCAAAATAAGTTTCAAAAATACTGAACACAGGTATTGACAAGCTTGAAAGACTTCTTGCAAATGTAGATTGTTCTAGTTTCCTCATTCCTCTGTAATTCTTACAGACACAATGAAAATTAGCTTCCCTTCTAAAGAAAAAAATTCAGCTGAGGCAATTATAGACAAATGTGTTTACTATTACAGAAGAGTTCACAGCAAGAAAAACAACAGTAAGACCAAACTGAGATCTGGTTGCTTCATCTGCTGTTCTCTAACCATTCATGAGGATGGACAGATAGTAGGAGAGAAGGGCACAGGGACTGGGAGTGATCAAGAACAGAAGTAAAACAGAAATACATATTAAACAGTTTCTGAGATAATGCATTTCAGATTCAACCTACACTTTATATTGTTTTTCAACCACACTGGTATCATTACAATCTAGTTTCTATCACTGTGATCTGCATGTAGACATGTGCAAAGAAAAAGGGTTAAAGTTACACATGAACTACATACTAGAAACCAAACACCATTGTTTTCCATGTTGTATAAGGCATCTTTTAGCTATGGGATTACATTTTTTAAGTGTATTAAAATATTCAAGAATTTGGTGGTATAAGACAAAGAATACTAGACTAAAAGTCAAAACACTTTCAGTTTTCTGTTTTGCGTCAAATTCTTTGGGATCTCAGGCAAAGTGCTTTTCTGATCCCCATTCTTCTTATACATATTCAAACAAAGACACAAGTAGATGATCTCTAAGTATTTTTTAGGCTATGGACTTTCGTTAACAGTACAATAGTCAGAAAATAGTAATACTGTAATGCTTGTGAACTGTGGTGTTGGAGAAGACTCTTGAGAGTCCCTTGGACTGCAAGGAGATCCAACCAGTCCATTCTGAAGGAGATCGGTCCTGGGTGTTCTTTGGAAGGACTGATGCTAAAGCTGAAACTCCAGTACTTTGGCTACCTCATGCGAAGAGCTAATTTATTGGAAAAGACTCTGATGCTTGGAGGGATTGGGGGCAGGAGGAGAAGGGGATGACAGAGGATGGGATGGCTAGATGGCATCACTGACTCAATGGACACGAGTTTGGGTGAACTCCGGGAGTTGGTGACGGACAGGGAGGCCTGGCGTGCTGCAATTCATGGGGTCGCAAAGAACTGGACACGACTGAGCAACTGAACTGAACTGAATAGTCATATAGTAACTGTAAGCATCAAGATTAAGATTAAAATTACACATTCTAAATGTTTCTTTAAACTGCGCATCATTAGGTTTTGTCAAAACCAGAGATTCTATTAAAAAAAAAATAAGATGTAGAGAAAATAAATACATTTCAGTAATACGGAATGTATGACTTTAGAAATAGACTCCAAAATTTTTAAATAAAGCTAACAGAGAAAAGCAGGAACAGTTATCAGCATTACTGTCTTGGGAATCATCGTTAATAGGAAATCCAGAAAATGGCAAAGGATTTTAATCTTTAATAGACTAAAAGAAAAGTCATAGTGTATTAAAGGTTCAGATAAGTAAATATCAAAAAGTAGTGTAAGAGTGAGCTGACAAATATAAACAGCTGCCCTACAAGTCACTCCAGCAAAATTTCCTCTTACCATTGGCCAGGATACACTGATTTTTGCACTTCAATGAACGAATATTCAGAAGACGTAACAATGAATGCATTTTATGAACTGACTAATGTTCTCCTTGCCTTTCAAATAAAGTACATAGTTATAATAATTGAGGAACCCATTCTCACCATTGTTTTAATTTTACACTCATCTAAACTTTGTATAATAATTATGTTGTTGAAAAAATATTTATGCAATTAGGGCTTCCCTGGTAGCTCAGACAGTAAAACGTTTGCCTACAATGCGGGAGACCCGGGTTCGATCCCTGGGTCGGGAAGTTCCCCTGGAGAAGGAAATGGCAACCCACTCCAGTACTCTTGCCTGGAAAATCCCATGGATGGAGGAGCCTGGTAGGCTACAGTCCATGGGGTCCCAAAGAGTCAGACACAACTGAGTGACTTCACTTCACTTCACTTCATGATTATTACTCTTCAACCTAAGGAACCAAGACAAGTGAACTACAAAACTAGTAAGAATTCCACTGCAGCAAATTACATTTTGATCAGAACAAATTTAAAGAGGGAAGAAAAAAATTAACATACTATTATTGCTCTTTACATGTTCATAACAGAAAACATGTATATAGATATGAATTCACTTTTGTTAAATAGAAATTACCAAAACCAGTGAATTCAGCCAAGAATCAAATGTAACCACAATAGAAAACAAATATACTTAACCAGAAAATATTTCCAATGTACAAACACAGTTAACTTTTAAAAAAGCTAGTAAGTGAGAATTATAAGAACAAATCCATAGAAAATAGCAAATCCATTCTAATAACAACCTTGGAGATGGAACATGGTTCTATTATTCCACAAAAACACAGGATTAAAAGTAGAGGGGGAAAAAAACAGAAACCTAGAGTTAATCCACAACCTAGATGTCACTTTCCAATATTTCATCCAAATTAGGAATTCCCTCCTTTCTATAAACACTCTCCACCCATTTCAGTTTCTGACAAATTATGGTTATTATGAAGTTTGTCTTCCTTGATCTAAAATATTTTTTTCTCTCACTTTCACTCTTCTGATTACTACAAAATTACTGACTAGACATTATTAGGAGGCACTGCTAGCACTTCCATTTTCTTCTCAGTTTTTAACCCTTCATCTCCATTGGCTTTTTCTCTATGTTTAAAAAGAAAGAAAGAAAAAAAGCCTGTTGACATCTTCCTCTTTCAAGATTACTCAAGGGTAATCTGCACTGGAAGTAGTCTTTTCACTCCCCCGCCCCCCCAGCCCCCTGCCACACACACATACTCTGTGCACAGCAGCTTGGATTTTGCACATACCACTCTACTGAAACTATTCAAGTCAAGACCAACAATAAACTTCTAACTGCCAGACTCAATCCAACGGATATCCTTGTCTCGTTTGACCTCTCTGAGGAACATGAGGCATCAGTCAGTGAGTCAGTTCAGTCACTCAGTCGTGTCCGACTCTTTGCAACCTCATGGACTGCAGCACGCCAGGCCTCCCTGTCCATCACCAACTCCCGGAGCTTGCTCAAACTCATGTCCATTGAGTTGGTAATGCCATCCAACCATTTCATCTTCTGTCATCCCCCTTTCCTCCTGCCTTCAGTCTTTCCCAACATCAGGGTCTTTTCAATAAGGCATATGAGATTATTAATCACTCATTCTTAAATTTCTCTTGTCTCTTGACATGTGTGTGTTCATGCTAAGTTGCTTTAGTCATGTCTGATTCTTTGTGACCCCATGGACTAGAGCTGGCCAGGCTTCAGTCTGTAGCCTGTACAGCCTACAGTCTGTCTGTGGGATTCTCCAGGTAAGAATACTAGAATGGGTTGTCATGTCCTGCTCCATCTCATGACATGGAAGATGCCAAATCTCTTTTGGTTTTCCTCCTGCCCCTCTGACCTCTCCTTCTGTCTCCTTGTCTGGATGCTTCTTCACCAGCTCCTTCACACTGGTGAGCCTCTGCATTCTCCCCTCTGCCTCACTTCCCTTTGTGTTCTTTGACAATCTTATCCCTCCAAGGTTTCAGGTGTCATCTATATAATAATGGCTTCCAAAATTTCCTCTAGAGATTAATTCATAACTTCCTTCAAATTTCCAGACCCTTATAGAACAAGACATACCCAGAACATTTCAGGGCAGTGTTGTGGGGTTAGAATAATCTTAGGTTAGTAAGCTCCATTCACGTGCCTCTAATTCAAGGCTCAATTCATTTCCCAACATCTACAACCCCTTTCCAGGGTGGTATGTCATCAGGTTACCAATGACTGATATGACTAAATAGCTTGATTTGTCCAGGACAGTCCTACTTTATGCTTGTTGTCCCACAGTAATTATTAATGTCTTTTCATTTTCAAAATAACATCAGTTTAGTCAATATATAATCAGCCTACCTGCCACCATCCTTTCTGATTTTTAATGCACAACTAGATGAGTCCTCCTGGCTCAACTCTGAATTCTTTACTCCCTACCATTAGAATCCCTAGTTCTGTTGCTAAGAAACTTTCCTATATCCTCTACTTCCACACAAGAGGATCACTTCATCTCCTTCTCTTAATAAATCACTATGGACACCCAGATCCCAGGCCAGGAAGACAAGTCAGTACTATTCTGGTTTCCAAAGGTGATTTGGACATTATTATCCCACTCCATCCCCTTTTAAGGCTATAACTATAGTTATAGTTGTCACTGACTGACCTTTGAGTCATTCATTTATTGAGAACTTTGTCATACAATTTCTGTCTTCCTCTCCACACAAGATCTGTTATTCCAGGGCTTCACTACCCATGAGAAAATTTAATGCCAACACACTAGGATTTAGAGTACTTTGACTTCCTTTTCTTCAATGACCCCTACTTGGCAGAAGGCCAGCATGATTTAGGAGTTGGGCATAAATAAGGGTTCTGGGGCTAGAAAGCCTCAGGTACCTCCAAGCTGTGTGCCTTGGGGAAAATTACTTAATCTCACTGAGCCCCAGTTTCTTCATTTGTAAAATGGAGCTCCTAATATGTGCTTCACAGGATGGTTGTGAAAAATAAGTTCGATTTAGTATTAAATAATAATAATGCTCATAGGTTTATTATGAGAAGCTCATAATTAATCCATAAGAAGCATTCAGTATAGTGACTAGCACAAAGCACACAATAAACAGTTGCTTGTATTAGTATTAGTATTGTAATTAGTGCTATTAATCTTTACCCACCATCATCGGTCATACTTTGGCTCTTATTTACCAGAATCTTAAATTTAGGACTCTCACACCACATTTTTCCATCTCTCATACTCCTTTACTTCCACTAATCCTACAGCTTACTCATGGGATTCTTCATCCTCTTCATTCTCCACATTTGTCAGCCCTGTCATGGCTTCACTTCTTCCTTAATCAAGCAGGATACTTAAAAGTTCAGCCCTTCAGTTAACAACCTCATCACCACCAGTAATCTCTTGACTTCACACCACCCTCTACCCAAGTTCTCCATCATACCTTCCCTTCCAATCCCCATCCAGGTTCAGCCTATTTGCCTTCTGCTCTGTTACAGGAACTGCTGGAGAAAACTGCTTCAGCATGGACAGCCTCTTTCTATGTTTGTGATTGCAGGGGCGTTAAACACTATCAGCGATTAGGTCACTTGTCCTTGGTCAAGGCCACTTTCCAATCACAGTGGTAACTTGTCCTTTCCCCACAAAAATACCCCAATCCATGCTCTTCCTTCTCAATCTCAGCAGATAACCTTGCTCCACAGAAACAAACGAAACTATCCTGGCTACTCATTTGTCTCTGTGTCTACTCCTTATATCCTTTTCCTTTTTCAAAAGGAATATGCATCACTACTTTTCTTCAGGATAACCCTTTCACCTGTGCACCTGTACTCTTGTTCCCAATCCTTCCACTGCCTCTGAGATTATGTCTATTATCTTCCTTCTCTTGTGACTTCAATTTTCCCTCCTTTTTAATAGCCCCTTTCCTTCAGTCCACTAAAGTATCCTTTTTCTTCCATGTTTGAAGAAAAACAAACCTTCCCTAATCACATCTCCGTGCTCAAATCTCCACCCACTGTCCTCCCTGCTTTACCAAAAGTATTTGAAAGAATATATTTACTGAATGAATGGAAACTTTTTTTACTTGGTTCAGACTTCTCTCCTGAGCTCCAGACCTACATATGTTAAAATTTTAAATTATATGTGACTCATTCCAGATTCAGTTTCAAGAAACAAAACAGCTACTTCACCAAACCGATGTTAACTGATCTCCCTATCTACTCCTCTCTGTCTTTTTAGAATATCGATTACTAGCATCACCATTGGCACCCCACTCCAGTGCTCTTGCCTGGAAAATCCCATGGATGGAGGAGCCTGGTAGGCTGCAGTCCATGGGGTCGCTAAGAGTCGGACACGACTGAGGGACTTCACTTTCACTTTTCACTTTCATGCATTGGAGAGGGAAATGGCAACCCACACCAGTGTTCTTGCCTGGAGAATCCCAGGGACGGCGGAGCCTGGTGGGTTTACGGGGTTGCACAGAGTCGGACACGGAGCCTGCCGTTTATGGGGTTGCACAGAGTCGGACACGACTGGAGCGACTTAGCAGCAGCAGCAGCAGCATCACCAGCAGCAGCACCACCATTCACCTAATCCAGAATCCTTAACGCCCTCTTTGATTCCTCCCTCTTTTTCCCCTACCTCGTATCTAAACAAGTCCTTGCTAAAATCTCCCATGAAAGTGAAAGTGTTACTCAGTCATGTCCGACTCTTTGTAACTCCACAGAGTGTACACCCACCAGGCTCCTCTGTCCATGGAATTCTTCAGGCAAGGATACTGGAGAGGGTTGCCATTCCCTTCTCCAGGGAATTTTACCAACCCAGGGATCAAAGCTGTGTTTCCTGCACTGCAGGCAGTTTCTTTACCATCTGAGCCACCAGGGAAGCCCCAAATCTCCCATATGTGTCCCTTTTGTGTCTCCCCAGGATCCCTACTGTTGAGCCCCTCCTCCCCTGATAGTACTTAACAGGGATGGTGTGAAGGTTAAATGAGATGCTAAATGGGAATGCATTCTGTAGTGAGGTACTCATAAAGATTATTTAATATTATTATATCCTTGGCAAAATGAGCATGAGGTTAGCATAATATGATGTATTCTTTAAAAACCTATTCTGCATCTTAGTAATCAGTACTTTATTTCTAATCACAAATCACAAAGCATCTGTTTGGCAATCTGGTCTACAATTTTTATAGAAATCAGTCAGTGCCAAGATGTTTAACGTATAGTTTCCAGGCTTCACCTCCTCACACATTTTTTGATTTAAAATGTGCAACTCTTCGGGTTTCTGGCAAAAATCTATTCTCTTTACTTTTTATAGACGAGTGGCAGTAGTTGTAGAGAATATGTGTGGTACTTACTCTACCTTATTATTCATCTATTTCTTCCACTTATCTAAAGTGGCTAAAAGTTCTCTAATTTCCTGATCTGTCTTGAGTTTCAACTTCAAAGAATCACATTTGAATGGAATAATGACCAGCCTTTTGGAAAACTATTTGATT
The DNA here is from genome assembly GCF_000754665.1 of Bison bison bison. Lineage (NCBI taxonomy): Eukaryota > Metazoa > Chordata > Mammalia > Artiodactyla > Bovidae > Bison > Bison bison. The sequence continues at coordinate 2,232,026 of NW_011495024.1, forward strand.
TCCTTCTTGGCTAATTAAGATGATTACACCTTTTAAACATTACCCTTTCATATTATTAGATAAGATTTTTCTTTGTTTTTTTTTTTTGTCTTCCCAGAAGTTAGACTTGGATAGCATTCAAAACTTCCCAATGTCTCAATTACTGTAAAACAAAGCCAGGAGAATTAAGAGGCACAGGATAAACACTGGTGAGAAGCAATAGCAAAGAGAATAGACTCCTTATCAACTCTAAGATCAGTTTATAGCTATTTATGTATGGATGTGAGAGTTGGACTATAAAGAAAGCTGAGTGCTGAAGAATTGATGCTTTTGAACTGTGTTGTTGAAGGCTCTTGAGAGTCCCTTGGACTGCAAGGAGATCCAACCAGTCCATCCTAAAGGAGATCAGTCCTGTGTGTTCATTGGAAGGAACTGCTGTTGAAGCTTAAACTCTAATCCTTTGGCCACCTGATAGAAAGAGCTGACTCACTGGAAAAGACCCTAATGCTGGGAAAGCTTGAAGGCAGGGGGAGAAGGGGACGGCAGAGATTGAGATGGTTGGATGGCTTCACCAACTCAATGGAGACGAGTTTGGGTAAACTCCAGGGGTTAGTGATGGACAGGGAGGCCTGGCGTGCTACAGTCCATGGGCTCAAATGAGTCAGACACAACTGAGCGACTGAACTAAACTGATTTTTAGATACTTATGTAACATACTTATCTAACATGTTTTTATATACTTTCATGTGTTTTGGTTTAAAATCCTTTTTAAAATATTAGTGTACTACTGGGGTTCTGAAACTGTTAAGGGGTAGACCTTAAATATTAAGACCATAATATATTTTTCATACAAGTTGTACAGATCAAATTCTATTGCTCCAAATACTGCATAATTTGATGAAGAAAATCTCCACTGAATATGTGATGGCCCATTTATGTCAAGCCATCTTTAATGAAACAGAAGAATTAGGATAATCTCTGTATATTACTGACTACTAGTAAAGTATTAAAAATACAGGTCATTTCCATTGTAATTCACAAATGGCCAAGTGAAGCCACATTTGATAACAAGATTCCTGAAGCTTGAAAAAATTCTTGAACTTAAGCCAGGTATCCAAACACAATTCAGAAAAAGGTTAATCAGATGAAGGTGTTCAAGTTAGATACAACAACAAATTAAAAATGTATTCTGAAATTCTGGATTATATGGCTTTCTCTACAACTGAAACAGATGCTCTAAGTGCATGCAAGTAAAAACAAAGCTACATTTGATGAAAAAGATGATTAGGTTGGTCCAAAAGTCTAGAAAGAAAATGAGTATGAAAAAAAGTTGGCAGTTCATGGTTGAAAATATTAAGTCCCTATTATAGTCAAGATAACATAGAAGTGTCTTCAATACAAAGTCACTGGGTCTACTACTACTAATCTCCACTTGGAGTCTAATTTAATTATTTTCTAACCAACTTCTAACCTTCTCTCAACCAAGTTGCTCCTCTCATGAATCTCACCTCAATATATGTCTACTCCATCTATCTACTTGCTCAGGACAGAAATTCTGGTGTCCTTTAAGTCACCTGTTGACCTTACCCTCAATTTATTGAGAAATCAACCACTCTACCAATTCCACTATGGTCCAAAGTACAACCTCTCTGGCCTGGATTACGGGAAAGGTCCTGGAATTGACATCACAGCTTCTGCCCAACACCTCACCCCACCCCAAATAAAATCTATTCTCCATCCAGCCACCACAGTGATCCTTTTAAAAGGCAAGTCTGATTATATGTCTTCTCTATTCAAAAGGATGAGCCCCCTTCCTCCTCAGAGTGGAAGCCCAAGTCCTTCAAAGGCCTACAAGCCCTTGCACAATCTGATTCCCCATTCCCACTTACCTCTCTCCTGCATTTCCACTGCTTTTCCTTTGCTCACTCCACCACAGCCAAATCAGCCTCTGCTGCCCTCAAATGCACCCAGGACACTCCTGCCTCTAAGCATTCTGCAAGTGCCTTTCTTTCTGCTTGAACACTCTTCCCTCAGAGAGGTGCAGGGATTGCCCTTTCACTTCCCTGTGGTCTTGGGCTCAAATGTCATCTTCTCTAGGAAGTCTTCCTTGGCTATCTCTAGTTAAAGCTGCAAGTCTCTTAGACAACAGATCTGTGGTTGTCAAAGGGGAGGGGACAGAGTGGGAGGTTGGGGTTAGCAGATGTAAGCTAGTATATGGAACAGATAATCAACGAGGTACTAATGTACAGCACAGAGAACCATATTCAGTATCCTATGGAAAAGGTATTTTAAGAAAAGAATGTATGTGCGTGTGTGTGTATAAAACTGAATCACTTTGCTGTACAGCAGAAATTAGCACAACATTGTAAATCAACTATACTTTGATAAAACAAAATAAAACTGCAAGTCTCTCCCTCATCCATGCTTTTTCTCTATAGTACTTAACACCATCAGACAAAGAACATATTTTATTATCTGCGATCCCCTACTAATGCAAACTTCCTGCTGGAGAGGATATTTATCTGTTTATAAAACTGGTACACAGTAGGTACTCAAAAATATTTACTATATTCACATATAATCTTATAGCTTACAAATTCACTTTAATGTAAATTAAACTATATAGTAACTCATTTCCTCCCGATGCTCCCTCACTTCTCCAAATTTTCCAACCTTTGTAGTAACAACGTGGATGACAACAAAGAGCTGTCAGAAAAAAAAAAAAATGTTGCTGGCTACTTGCAAAGCTCTTTAAAACAGATCCCCCATATTAATTAACTACATTTATAAGATGAAAGCACAAAGTCAACATCTTTATTAGCATAAGGTTCCTAGGTGTGGAAGTTTAAAGTAACAGAGCAGAATAGCCAAGGATCATCAGGAAGAAAAGACCAATTCAGTTTGTGCAATCTGCTAAACAAACCCCAAGGAAAGTGCAAGCTGAATTCAATATTCAAGGAAACATTCTGGTCTGAATTCAACACCAAAATATTAAACACGAGATTCAACTCTCTTAAAATGTTGTATCTGCTTAAAACAACCTCATCAACTACCAAGTGCTATCGCTGGGTGTGTATGGTTGTTTTGTTTTGTTTAACCCAGTAAGACCCAGAGCTAGGAAGCGTTTTTTAAAGCCTCTAAACCTTACCCCCTCTGCCACCAAGCAACCAACTGGCCTCCACACTGTGGTGCTGGGGTCTCCCTGGGTTATTTCCCATACAGAAAATTATACAGTTATAATCCCACCAGAGGCCAACCCGCACCTCAGACAAGACGCCAATGATGCCCGGGACAGACGGCAGATGTCTCAGAGGATCCTCTAAAGAGTCTCTCGCCCGGGCATAGGGCTTTACAGGCAGGGGAAAAAAGGCAGAGGGCTGAGGCGCAGAGGAGATGACAGGTGGGCGAACACCCGCGGGGCAAGATCTTACAGCGCGACCCGCAGGGTGGTGGCGCCGAAACTGTCAACTCCAGCCGTCAACCTGCCGGTGTGGGCCCGGCCCGGGTGCAAGTTGTGCCGGGGCAAAGGATAACAAATGCAATCAAGACCGCAGCAAGTCGCCGCCAGCCTGCCTGACCTCCGCCCTCTAAGCGCCGGGAAATAAAGTTAGTGGCCGCTGGCCGCCGCAAAGGTCCAGAGAAGCCGGGCAGAGCTCGCGCCCGCCGCTCAGGTGCTGTCAAAGGCTCCCCGGGCGCGGCGGGGAGACGTCCCGGAGCCCCAGAGCCGGAAAGAAGCCTCGGGCCGGCGCGTCGAGGCCGAGTCCCCCGCGCCCTCAGCCCTGCCACCGCGACCCCGAGCCGGGGCTGACTGCCACCCCCAACCGCCTTCCCTCCAGGCCACCGATAGGATCCGGGACCCCCAACAGCGGTCGGCATGCCCGGGCCCGGCGGCCGCCTTTACCTGCTCTCTGGCCGCCAATGACGCGCGTTCCTCCTCACCGGGAGAATCCCGAGTCGACGCCGCTAACGCCGCCGCCACCGCCACCACAAATTCCCTACCCCCCGCCCCCTCAGGTAACCCAGGAAACCGGGTACACCACCCCCTCCCTCCCCCCCGTCCGGCCCCAGACTCGCTCCTGCGCTTGCGCACTTGCCCGCCTCACGCGTCCCGAGCCCCGCCCCTCGCCGGTAAGGCAGCGCCAGCGTCGCAGTCGTAACGCGTGGAGGCCGGAGCCAATGAGGAAGAGAGGAAGGCGGGCCGAGCTCTCGGGGTGGGGCCGCGGCCGGGGCCCGGGCTTTCTCCTCGCGGCCGGGTGGCTGGTCCCGCGTCCTCGCTCTTTCAGGGCTTTGCGAGGCGGGTTGCGTCACACCCTAGGTAGAGCCTGCTCCGTTTGAAAAGCACCAAGTCCATGCGTAGCGTCCTCTCCCTCCGTTCAACATAGATAATCATACTGTGCCCCTTCTCTGGGTCCGGAGGATGGGAGAAGAAATATGGGAAGGGGTTGGGAGAGGGAGAAACGGTTACCCACGAGGAACTCTGCCCTTCCTCCGGGGCCTGGAAAAAAGAAACATTTTGCAAAGGTTACTGTAGGCTTATTACAAAAACGTAAAGAGGTTTACGAAGCTACTTTAGAATTAAGTGCAAAGGTGTATGTTTAACCCTCTTCACACACAGGCAGTGTGCACTGTCAAAGTTGTGTGTCTTACAATAGCAGTGCCTCCAGAGGGTGGGAACCATAGGTTAAATATAAGGCTATTTTAGCTTCATCACTGACTGTCAGGTCCAGCATATGGCTGACAGGCTACTGATGCCGTAGTTTGGCATCACCACCTAGGCACTGCGGCTGGCCTTGCGGTGGAATGTCTAAGATACTGGAAAAGAACCTGAGCTTTGAGGCTTCAAAGTCTAGGGTTCAAGTCCTACCTAATACAAGGTACAGCTGACCCTTGAACAAGAGGGAAGCTATTAGGGGCACTGGCCCGCTACTAGTTAAAAATCCTGCCTATAGCTTTATAATCATTACTCCATCTATGGATTCAACCAACTTCAGATGGTGTAGTACTGTATTACAGATTTAGTGAACAACTTTTGCATGTAAGTGGACTGGTGCCCTTTCAAGCCCGTTGTTCAGAGGTCAACTGTATAAGCAATGGTTTACTAATTGAAATGAGCTGGTTTAGAATCAACAACTTTACATGGGAATCTAGAAATAATTCAGGATATTATATCCCAAGGCTGTGTACCATCTGATCCAGTGACTTCCATCTGATCCAGTGACTAACCAAGTAAATAGGTGCCCAGTGATGTGGTTTGAAGGGGCTCTTGGGGAAATCCCAGACTTTACAATCTTCCCACTGACTTCTACAGTTCAACCATTGACAGTTCACCCACCTCCTCCCACAGTCTCTTAAAACTGGACTACTCCAGGGATGGGCAATGCATGAAATCTCCAGCAAGTTAATGAAAGAGATGCCATTTACTTAACAAATATATAGTGACACCTACTTGTGTTGGTACTGTGTGTTAAGTGCCTAAGATACTTTGGGGAATTTCCCTGAATTCAGAGGAAGAGGAAGCCAAATGACCTACTTCACAGTTTTACCTATAACCAAACCTACTCTTATTTATACACCAACTTTCACACACTAATCTCAAAAACCCTTTTTTTTCTTTAATGGCCAAAAGAGATCAGAAGTGTTAAGTAACAAGCTAGTTTCTGTTTCTCAAATGGGAAATAATAGACAGTCATGATTTTGTTAAAGGCAAAGAGAACAAAACAGACTATATATGACAATGGTACACAATTGGCCCTCAAAGTATTATTTTCTTATAAAAGGCACAAAGTAATGTCTTTTGTGACTATTCTTTTCTCTTTCTGAGTTTTAAAGTATTTTAACCATGGTATTAACTCTGTATAAGAGTATCTTAGAACATAGATGTTAAATATACATATTAGATAAAACTTATTTAAAATATTTCAGACGAACACACAAAATAATGTGTAATCAAGCACACGCAATAGAAGGAAGAATAAAGACAAGTGACAGATATCTAGAAGGAAGCCCTACTTATGCATTTATCACATGCTGGAAAACTTCATAAGTGGGCAGTTCTCCAGGTAATTTGACTCTAAAATTAGTTTCTAAAGGGAGATTCTAAAATCAAGGTTTTAAAAGATGCAGTTAATGTATATGTGCATAATTTCACAGCCAAGTCACCAAAATATGTTAAAATAATCATTTTGTGGCTACATGCATATGTAAATCGGACCATGTCACATTTCTGCACAAAACCCTGTAGTGGCTCCCCATTTCACTCAAGTAAAACCAAAGTCCTTACAATGGCTTGCAGAATTCTGCACCAACTGGATCCCCATAACTTCATCTCTTCCTACTCTGCCATCTTGAAGGCACACTGGCCTCTTTACTGTTTACCAACCACTCTAGATACATTCCTGTCCTAAGGCCTTGGCAGTGGCTGTTCCCTCTGCTTGAAATGCTTTTTCTCCAGAGAGCCACATAGATAACTCCCTTACCTCCTTCCTTTCTTTGCTCACATTTCATCATCTCAATGAAATTTACCTCAACACTACCATTAAGCCTCAACAAGAGGGGACTCTGCCCATACTTAAGTCTCCCTCACATCACAAATACCATTGATTCCCATTCCCTGTACCAAATTCATAGGTTGGAGTCTTAATGCATATGTGACTCAGTGTGGAGACAGAACCTTAAAGGAGGTAATTAAGGTTAAATTAGGTCATAAGGGTGGAGCCCTCATCCAGTGGAACTAGTATCCTTATGAGAAGGGGAAGAGTCACCAGAATTTTCCACACAGGCATACAGGAAAGGCTATGTGAGAACATAGTGGAACTATGGCCATCTGCAAACCAGGAAGAGAGGTCTCACGAAAACGAACTCTGCTCAAACTTTGATCTGGAACTTCTATCCACAAGAATGATGAGAAAATAAATTTCTGTTGTTTAAGACACCTAGGTTGCAGTATTTTGTTATGGCAACCCTAGAACTTATGAAATGTTATCATAAGAAATCCATGTTTGCTATCCATTTCTATTCAAAAGTCAAGAGCCCAGGGAATCAGCGCAGATTAAAAATTCACAAGAACCCTCATGGTAGCTCATTCAGAAGACCAGAAAAACAAAGAGTTCAAGGTATCAGCAAGTTCACAGAACAGAATATTACTTGACCAATTCAAAAGTTGGACCAGTCAGGTTCAACGTGAGGAACAGGTAAAGATTTATATGTGTTTCACTGCCTACTCAAAAGAACCCTGTGCTACCTAAGAAGATTCTTAATTCTTAATGTAAATTATATATATTAATATATATAATATATATTAATTATATAATAATCTCATACATGCCATTAGTTTCGACCGTCAAAAAATATCCCTAAGTCTACCTATCACCACAAACGGAATTCACTAGTGGGACTGTAATTAACACTGAGGCATTATTTCAGGCCATCATTCAATTACTGAGTCATTTGGATGTACTTGTGATGTCTGAGGCTTTGAGATGCAGAGATAGATGAAAGACATTCTACTATGGAGAACAATATGGAAGTTCCTTAAAAAACAAAAAGAGTTACGATATTATCCAACAATCCCATTCCTGGACATACATCTGGCGAAAACTATAATTTGAAAAGATACATGCATGCCAATATTCATAGCATGATATGGAAGCAATATAAATGTCTATTGATAGATGAATGGATAAGGAAGATACGTGTATATATAGATGTGTGTGTGTACACACACACACACACACACACACACAATGGAATATTACTCAGCCATAAAAAGAATGAAGTGCTATTAAATTTTTATCCTAAGGATCCCCAGGGATCCCGGGGGCACTGTGGAGGGACATCCAACCCCATCCCTGGGATCAGAAAAGCTGAGTCTAGACTTGAGACTTAAAAACCTCAGTCGACTTCAGGCAGGCCAATTTTCTCTAACTGATTTTACTGCTCCCGTGTGCATGCTAAGTCGCTTCAGTCATGTCTGACTCTGAGCAACCCTATATGGACTGTAGCCTCCAACTGCCCATGGGATTCTGCAGGCAAGAATATTGGAAAGGGTTGCCATTTCCTTCTCCAGGGGATCTTCCCAACCCAGGGATCGAATCTGAGTCTCTTAAATCTCCTGCATTGGTAAGTGAGTTCTTTACCACTAGCGCCACCTGAGAAGCCCTAGTCCAGGATAAAATTTTTAAAATGAGACCAATATAGTGAGTTTTTCCACAAAGTCAAGTTTATTCAATTCAAAAGATTGTCCTCTATTCTGAAACTATGCCCTTCCTACTTTTTGGAATTCAAATAACCTTTCTTTATGATACGGCAATTAGAGCCTAACATATGTTTAATGGCCTTTCTTGACCTTAATCGGCAATAAAAAGTTGGGAAGCTGATAGGTCCCTGAAAGAGTTTATTGTTTTGTCATTAGTATGGTTATTACTTTTGCTTTTTCGTAGCAGTCTCTAAAATCCATATGTCCAGAAACCGAAACAGGCCTGCAGGATGTTCTAAGCTCATGCTCCCCCATGGACAAGCAGCATCAGCATGTGAGAAGTCCAGAGCCTACGGCCATGCCCCCAACTCACTGAGTCATACCTGGCATTTCAACAAGATCCTCAGATGACTTCTATGCACACTAAAGTTTAAGAAGTACTTGTCCTGGAGGAGAAAGAACATATGTAAAATCTGGTGAGAGGGCAGACACAGAGAACAGACTTGTGGTTGCCAAGATGGGGTGAGGTAGAGATGAATTGGGAGTTTGGCGTTAGTAGATGCAAACTATTATAAATAGAATGGATGAACAACAAGGTCCTACCATATAGCACAGGGAACTATATACAATATTCTGTGATAAATCATAATGGAAAAGAATATGAAAAAGAATGCATATCTATGTATAACTGAATCACTTTGCTATACAGTAGAAATTAACACAACACTGTAAATCAACTATACTTCAATTAAAAAAAAACTGGTGAGAGAGATAACAGCGCTTGAAGATCCTTTTTAAAATAGAAAGAGTAAAGGCCACATTTCAGGAATGTTGACGGTGATGCTAGGAAGGCGGGTGGGTGAAGATGACTAATATATCCCTCTGCTCCAACTGTATGCAGGTCAAGAAGCAACAGTTGGAACCAGACATGGAACAATGGACTGGTTCAAAATTGGGAAAGGAGTATGTCAAGCCTGTATATTGTCACTCTGTTTATTTAACTTATATGCAGAGTACATCATGTGAAATGCTGGGCTGGATTAAGCACAAGCTGGAATCAAGATTGCTGGGAGAAATATCAATAACCTCAGATATGCAGATGACACTACCCTTATGGCAGAAAGTGAAGAGGAACTAAAGAGCTTCTTGATGAAAGTAAAAGAGGAGAGTGAAAAAACTGGTTTAAAACTCAACATTCAAAAAACTAAGATCATGGCATCTGGCCCCATCACTTCATGGCAAATAGATGGGTAAAGAATGGAAACAGTGAGAGACTTTATTTTCTTGGGCTTCAAAATCACTGCAGATGGTGACTGCAGCCATGAAATTAAAAGACACATGCTCCCTGAAAGAAAAGCTATGACCAATTTAGACACCATATTAAAAAGCAGAGACATTACTTTGCTGACAAAGATCCATCTAGTCAAAGCTATGGTTTTACCAGTAGTCATGTATGGATGTGAGAGTTGGACCATAAAGATAGCTGAGCACCAAATAATTGATGCTTTTGAACTGTGGTGTTGGAGAAGACTCTTGAGAGTCTCTTGGACTGCAAGGAGATCCAACCAGTCCATCCTAGAGGAAATTAGTCCTGAATATTCATTGGAAGGACTGATGCTGAAGCTCCAATACTTTGGCCACCTGATGTGAAGAGCTGACTCTTTAGAAAAAGACCCTGCTGCCAGGAAAGATTGAAGGCAGGAGGAGAAGGGGACAACATAGGATGAGATGGTTGGATGGTGTCACCGACTCAATGGACATGAGTTTGAGCAAACTCCGGGAGTTGGTGATGGACAGGGAAGCCTGGCGTGCTGTAGTCCACGGGGTTGCAAAGAGTCGGACACAACTGAGCGACTGAACTGACTGACTGCTTCAACTGTAGCCAGGTAGATAATTGCTCCCTATTTCAACCTGGTTGTTTCTAGCTAAGCCATGTTCCATGTTGATTAAAATGTCTAGTCACTTGTTGAAGAACCTCAAAGCATAGGTTAAACTCTGTAGAGTAAAGTGAAGTAGCTCAGTCGTGTCCGACTCTTTGTGACCCCATGGACTGTAGCCTACCAGGCTCCTCTGTCCATTGGATTTCCCAGGCAATAATCTTGGAGTGGATTGCCATGTCCTTCTCCAGGGGATCTTCCCAACCCAGGGATCGAACCCGGGTCTACTGCATTGTAGACAGACGCTTTACCATCTGAGCCACCAGGGCAGACGTTAAACTCTGTAGGACAAATAAATGTCTTATCTTGGGCCTATTGTGTAGCAATTAGCAAAGTGCTGATAAAGCACATCATAATTATAATAATAGGTTGTGCTGATTCTCCAGAGGAGCTGGTGGAGAGTCTGTTTTAATAAGGACCAGACATGGGACTTCTCTGGTGGTTCAGTAGCTAAGACTGCATGCTCCCAATGCAGGGGACCTGGGTTCAATCCCTGGTCAGGGAACTAGATTCCACATGCCACAACTGAGAGTTCACATGCCACAAAGATCCCTTGCACTGCAATTAAGACCCAAGAGAGCCAAATTAAATAATAAGTAAATATAAAAAAATAAGAACCAGCACCAAAGGATAACGGTTTACCCTAAGCCAGGGTGTGGCTACATCACACAGATGGAAGGAGCCTACCCCACCCAGCTGCTTCAATGTCTCAATTAGTCTTTGTCCTGTATCAGCAGAAGACTGTAGTGAATGCACAAAAGGCACACTCTTGCCTGTTTCGTATTTATAAGTTAAGATATAAAGTATGCATTTTCTCTTTTATCTGCTAAGAGGGAAAGAATGTCCCAAGTACATGTGACGGATAAGCCAGAACACAATTGAATACAGTGGTCCTTCCTTTTGTCTGTTAACTCCTGGTGAGTCATGCATGTATGTGCGCTCAGTTATGTCTGACTCTTTTCGACCCCATGGACTGTAACTCGCCAGGCTTCTCTGTTCATGGAATTTTCCAGGCAAAAATACTGGAGTGGGTTGCTGTCTCCTTCTCTAGGAGATCTTCCTGACCCAGTGATCAAACCCACATCTCCTGCAGTGGCAGGTGGATTCCTTGCCACTGTACCACCTGGGAATCACTGTAACTCCCAGTGTGTGTTATAATCACTCAGTCGTGTCTGATTCTTTGCAACCCCATGAACTGTAGGCTACCAGGCTCCTCTGTCCATGGGATTCTCCAGGCAAGAATACTGCAGTGGGTTGCCATGCCCTCCTCCAGGGGATCTTCCAGATCCAGGGATTGAACCCAGGTCTCCTGCATTGCAGGCAGATTCTGTACCATCTGAGCCCCCAAGGAAGCCTGTAACTCCCAGTATGTATTGTTTTTTTTGTAATTTTTTGTCTTCTCAAATACACTTTGAGTTTAATAAGTTGTGAGGGCTGCATTTTAACTTTCTGTATTCCCAAATGCCTGAAACAGTAGCTGCTCAGTATGTTTTTATTTTAAATAAACAAGGCAGAGGATGATACAGAAGAATATAGCACCTGAAAGAATTCTCTATGGCCTGTGGTCACATTGTAAATTGACTATACTTCAATTAAAAACAAAACAAAACAAAAAAAGACTGGTGATTATGGTGGTTTGAAAATCCTTTTAAAAATAGGTCAATAGTTGTTAGAGTTGTGTCTTTTATACTTTGGGAAATTTTATTCAAATCCTAATTTTTGTGTCTGGAATACCAGACTGTTTCATACCTGTGTACATTCTGATGTGGCATCCTGTTAGTAAAGTGTTATTTTTATGAATGGATAAATAAGATGGGATACTACTCAACTGAGAATGAAATAATGCCATTTAACAATGTAGATGAACCTAGAGATTATTATACTAAGTAGCACACAAGTAAAGTAAGTCAGACAAAGACAAATACCATATAATATCACTTATATGTGGAATCTAAAATAGGACACAAATGAGCTTATCTATGGGAGAGACTCACAGACATAGAGAACAGACTTGTGGTTGCCAAGGGGAAAGGCAGGGAGTGATGAATTGGGAGTTTGGGGTGAGCAGATGCAAAATATTATACATAGAATGAACAAATAACAGGGTCCTACTGTATACCACAGGGAATTACATTCAATATCCTGTAATAAACCATAATGGGAAGGAATATCAAGAAGAATATATATGTATAATTGACTCACTTTGCTGTACAGCAGAAATCAACACATTATAAATCAACCAGACTTCAATAGAATAAATTTTTTTTAAATGCTATGTTTTTGCAATGAGAAATCAAACTTGTAAAAAAAATGCATAATCATTTTCCCAGTTCACAATGCAAACTAGTCTGAGAGGCAGAGACTTGTTGTATATTTGGGATCAGAACTGAATATTAATGTAGTGTGACCCCACCTTCAGCCTAAGCCATATTTACCTGTCGAATTTAGGTGGGCCCTAGTGGGGCCCTCCATGAACAGACTTACATGAGATATGGAAGAGTATTCTGGGGAAGCTCTCATTCTAAGTTTCTCTGGAACACAAGCTCATCAAAAATAAAACTTGGGCTACACAGGACTTCCCTGGTGGTCCAGTGGCTAAGACTCCACACTCCCAAGGCCGGGGGCCCAGTTTCCATCCCTGTTCTGGGAACTAGATCCTGTATGCTGCAATGAAGATTGAAGATCCTGTGTGCCACAACTAACTCCTGGTGCAGCCAAATAATTAAATAAATAAAAATAAGTATTAAAAAAAAATCCAAAGGAACAACTTGGGCTGCAGAAGGGAAGAGATGAATGTACGTACAGCATGGGATCTGATATCCAAATTTGCTCTTCACCAGCATCTGAGACATTTCTAAGTCCTGGGATTTCAAAGATATTTCAAAGGCATCTGAGATTAAAAACAAACAAACAAACTGAAAGGTCTGCTTTCACTAAAATGTCTGGAGAATCTCTGGTGCCAGGCAGCACTGCCTTTAAACAAGTGGTCACAGCAGAGAAAAGAGAACAGCTCTACTGTGCCATGTGAAAGGGCCTGCAGTGCACCAGCCAGAGTGGAGGGAGGGCACTCACTTCTTTAGATTTGCCTGGAGCCTTGACTTCAAAGCAAAAACCCTCCTCTCTGCCCAGCTTGTTCTGACATTAGAGCAACGTAGGACATGAAGGACTCCACGGGATTCGCTTTGTAAACAGATGGCTTATGGCCAACTTTTGCCTTTTTCATGCAACTACTCCATGAGTAAAGTGCTGAGACAGTTGTATTATTTAATAGTATGGATGCAGCCCAGGCATGCTATCCTATTGAAAATAAAATATAGACTCTGTTTGGGGCTTCCCTGGGTGGCTCAGATGGTAAAGAATCTGCCTGCAATGCAGGACACCCAGGTTTGATGCCTGGGTCAGGAAGATCCCCTGGAGAAAGGAATGGCAACCCACTCCAGTATTGTTGCCTAGAGAATCCCATGGACAGAGGAGGCTGGCTGGCTATGGTCCATGGGGTCCCAAAAAGTCAGACACGACCGAGCAACTGACACAACAACAATAGACACTGTTTGGAAATATAACAATATCCAAGCATAAAAAGTAATCCAAAACACACAATAATATTGGGGAAAATTCAGACATTTTGTTCGAAATAAATCACTGAAATATAAAATTAAGAAGGGTGGGGAGTTCCCTGGCAGTCCAGTGGCTAGGATTTAGCACATCACTGCTGGTGGCCCACGTTCAATCCCTGGTTGGGGAACTAACATCCCACAAGTCAAGCCAGGTAGCCAATTTGAAAAAAAAAAAGGGGGAGAAGACAGGGTGTTTCTAGATTCTAGAAATCTGAGGAATACAGGTAAGACATTTTAAAGCACTTTTGGGAACTGTGAAGAACCTTAAAGAAACAAGATAGTTAAAAACATCTGGGTCTATTTAATAACATTATCTTCTGGATTTTCAATCCATATTTTTTAAAAATCATCATGTTGCCTCATATGGGTCACTGTGGTAGAGCAGTTTAGTTAGCAAATGCCCAAGGCAACATGCCAGGAGCAGGTGAACTCAACCTTCAGCTGGATGAAGACTCCGGGCCAGGAGATAGTCTTTCCAAAATGCAGTGCCTCCCTGGGCAAGGGGGAAGCTGCTTTGTGGCAAGTGACTGTGGCCCTCTTGGTGGTCTTTGTGGCCAGGGTACAAGCTACTATTTGACTCAGATTCTTCTGAATTCTATCTGATTTCTGAAAGATACCCTACTATTTTATACCTCTCTCCCTTCCCCTCCCAACATGCCTAAGAATCAGATAATAGCCACCTGAAAGAAAAAGAACGATGCTAGAGTTTCTTCTCCAGTTGTTAAAAGCATCAACCGAGATTTTGTCTAAAATGTACCCTCCCTGAAGGTAGGGATTTTGTTTCCGTCTACTGTATCCTTGGTGCCTAAAAGAGAGGCACTCATAAAGATGTACAAATGCTCAATAAAGGTTACTGTGCGGAGAAGGCAATGGTACTCTACTCCATTACTCTTGCCTGGAAAATCCCATGGACGGAGGAGCCTGGTGGGCTGCAGTCCATGAGGTCGCTAAGAGTCGGACACGACTGAGCGACTTCACTTTCACTTTTCACTTTCATGCATTGGAGGAGGAAATGGCAACCCACTCCAGAATCCTTGCCTGGAGAATCCCAGGGACAGGGGAGCCTGGTGGGCTGCCATCTATGGGGTTGCACAGAGTTGGACACAACTGAAGCGACTTAGCAGCAGCAGCAGCAGCAAAGGTTACTATGATTATTGTTGCTGAAATTATCATTATTGTTGTTGTAGATAATATTATTATATTATCTGTCACCAGGCTTCCCTGGTGGCTCAGACGGTAAAGAATCTGCCTGCAATACAGGAGACCTGGGTTCCATCCCTGGGTTGGGAAGATCCCCTGGAGGCAGGCATGGCAACCCACTTCAGTATTCTTGACTGGAGGATTCCCATGGACAGAGGAGCCTGGCGGACTACAGTCCATGGGGTCACAAAGAGTTGGACACGACTGAGCAACTAAGCATAGCACAGCACAGCACACTGTTGAAATTATTGTTGTTGGTGTAAATAATATTATTATTATAGATAATATTATTGACAGTTTTCTTCATTCTAATATTTGGAATGACTCTATGTGATAAATGTCAAATACATTTCTTAACCAGTGTATTCATGACCATCATTTTGCTGTTCCTCATATTTTATCTGTTTGCAGTTGTAACTTTCAAATCATGTATTTTACAAGATAAATCACTTTTGCTGTCACATTTGCTGTCCTTTGAAATCACAATTGCTGTCACATTGCCTCTGTTTACCAGATAAGCTATATCACTAGAACACTTACTTTGAATGTCTGAAGATCTTTCTGAACATAATGTGAGCCAATAATTCTAAAGCTTAAATATGCTGTTTTGGTATTATTCAAGTATATATAATCCAATACTAGATTCAACTGAATAATCACAAAGAAGCATCAACCAAGAATTTGAGGTCACCTAATCAAAGGACTAGAACAGCAAGGAGATCCTTGGACAGCAAGGAGATCCAACCAGTCCATCCTAAAGGAAATCAGTCCTGAATATTCATTGGAAGGAGTGATGCTGAAGCTGAAACTCCAATACTTCAGCCACCTGATGTGAAGAACTGACTCATTGGAAAAGACCCTGATGCTGGGAAAGATTGAAGGCGGGAGAAGGGGATGACAGAGGATGAGATGGTTGGATGGCATATGGCATCACTGACTCAGTGGGCGTGAGTCTGAGTAAACTCTAGGAGTTGATGATGGACAAGGAGGTCTGGCATGCTGCAATCCATGGGGTCGCAAAGAGTCGGACACGACTGAGCGACTGAACTGAACTGAGTCAAAGGAATAGCTGGCCAGGAAATGTACTATAAAGCACAGTCACAGGACCACTTGCCCCTCAGGATAACCCATCCTGCCTCGTTTCCTGCCCTGTAGCACTCTTCTGGGACTCAGCTGCTGACTGATAATTAGGTATAATTTAGAGCAGGAGGGCTTCCTGACGGGATGTAGACAACACTGCATTTCCTGGCAGCTATGCCCCTGCTAGTTGTTGGAAACCTGGCTTCTGACCCTTGCTTGCTCTCTACCACACCCAACTCAGGCAGCTTAGGAAGCCAGCTGCTCATATACCGAAGGCAGTGCTCAGGTAAACATCCTACCCACAGTGGCTGATTCTTAATGAAGAGACATGGTTTTAGAATGTTCAACCCTGAGGTGAATGCACAAGCAGGTCTGTGGGAGTTTCCTGAGTTTGCATAAATTCAAGTCTGACCTATTATAGACGTCCTTGAAAATAAGATAAATCCCTGGCCACAGGAGACTGGTTCACAAGGAGGAGTACAAGATGGTGAATGGGTGAGTGCCAACACTATGTACTCCAAGTGCCACCTGTGTTTCTGGGCTTCCTAGCCAGACGCCTGAGAGCTAGGCTGAAAGACACCATTTAAAGGGAAAGAAAACAGGGAAAGACATTTTCCTCCAAAGGGACAGTCTCTTGTTTCAATATCATACATTATACTCATCTTTCCCCCTCTCATTAGAAATGTCACTTTATTCCATACTAAAGTTCTTTGTCTTTTCCAGGCTGTCTCTGAATGCTCTAGAATAGAGAAATATAGATCTATATAAACCAGTAGCCCTGAAAAAGATCTCAGTCTTTAGAAGAACTGCTGTCTCATTGTTTTCCTTCTATTTCATTGCTATTACATATATAACACTGTGCCTTTTGTCTTGTATATATAAGTGATTGATTATGTCACTTGAATTCTATAATTGTTCCAAACATGCATTCTGTTTACTGGTCACTTCTTTAGTTTCAGGGAGAGAAGGAGAAATGGAAGAGGAAGAATATATCCCATTCAATCAATTTACTATTCTACATGAAAAAAATAGATCAGCAGTCTTGCCTTATCCTGCCTTCTCTTCTGGAGAATCAACAGCACAGACATTCTGAAAACACAGAAGACAAGAATGTAAGATCTACAAGTAACTTTATTGGTCAGTTCTCCTAAGGCAAGAAAGCTATGCTAATTTATTACTCAGTAAAACTTTTATGATTTGGCACCAGCATCTTAACAGTGACTCCCAACATATCTTTGCTACTCCTAAATGTACCATAGACATAAGCATGTGAAGTAGGTTTGGGTATTTTTTTCTACCTACACGTTTTATAAAAACTCACATTGATACTGCCTGCATGGAACGCACACATACTGTACAGGACTTATCATCTATTTTTATCAGGAGAATTTTTAATAATCTTGGCTCTGATAATACTCAGGGCCTTCTTTCTTTGTGCCTACTTCTTATTTATGGAAAACTGTCTCCTTGACTGCCCAGTGTTACAATTCCTCAAGCAGCTTTCCTATCACTTTTCAAATGCTCCTGGAATTCCACTGCTTATTCAAAGATTTTTCTTATCCAAGTGGGAATAATCAAGTACGGCTGTACTTTCAATCCCACTCCTGGGCAAATATCAGGAGAAAACCATAATTAGAAAAGATAATGCGGCCCAGTGTTCACTGCAGTACGATTCACAATAGCCAGGACATGGAAGCAACTTAAACGCCCACTGAGAGAGGAATGGATCAAGAACATGTGGTACATACAGACAACGGACGTATAGACAGTCATAAAAAAGAATGAAATAATGCCATTTGTAGCAACTTGGACGGACGTAGAGACTGTCATACTAAATGAAGTAAGTCCAACAGAGAAAGATGTATCATACGATATCACTTGTGTGTGGAATCTGAAAAGATAATACAAATGAGCTTATTTACAAAATAAAAACAGACTCACAGACTTAGAAAACAAATTTATGGCTACCAAAGGGGCAAGGTGGGGGGCAGGGACAAATCAGAAGTTTGGGACTAACATATACATACTGCTGCTGCTGCTAAATCACTTCAGTCGTGTCCGACTCTGTGCGACCCCGTAGACGGAAGCCCACCAGGCTCCCCTGTCCCTGGGATTCTCCAGGCAAGAACACTGGAGTGGGTTGCCATTTCCTTCTCCAATGCATGAAAGTGAAAAGTGAAAGGGAAGTCGCTCAGTCGTGTCCGACTCAGCGACCCCATGGACTACAGCCTACCACGCTCCTCCATCCATGGGATTTTCCAGGCAAGAGTACTGGAGTGGGGTGCCATTGCCTTCTCCGAACATATACACACTACTATATATAAAATAGACAGTTAAGAAGGACCTACTGTATAGCATAGGGAACTCTAATCTGTATTTTGTAATAACTTATATGGGAAAAGAATCTGAAAAATAATGGATATATGTGTATATATAATTGATTCACTTTGCTGTACAGCAGAAACTAACATCACAAATCAATTATATCCCAATACAAAATGAAAATTAAGTTAAAAACATAAGTTCCATTCAAACCTCAAAAAAATATGGTTGCACTTTATCCTTTAAAGAATTCCATTTAGCTTCCTTTGACGAAGGACATGAATCTGATACACTACTCTTCAGGTCAACTAAATAGGCTCCAGTGTTGCAAAGGGTGCCAGTCACTATGATAATTCAGATGATCCTTACTTTGAAGTTACCAGAATGCTTTCACTTAGATTGCTCTTTTCTCATGAATGTATTGGGGTATTTGTTATTTTACTGATGGTAAAATTAAAGCCTAGAAAATTAAGTTACTTGCTGTTAGTAACAGGCAGGGTGGGGCTGGAATTCAGATTCCTTGATTCCAACTGTCTAAGCAGGTCATGACAGAGTAATAACTACAAAATTTACTAACTGGATTTCTTGAAAGGATTGTCTTAGAAGCATTTTGCCAGAGTCTAATTTTAGAGTTCAAGTGTTAACCGCATTGTCACGTTTCAACTGGTTTGCAGCTTCTCTATGTGGAAAACCTACTTTTACTACAGGGAAAAGTCACATATTCTTTCCAGGGTTTTTGTTGTGCTTTAATTATTAAACATGGCTCCAAGGGAATTCATATATAGCTACATTATTACATTGAAGATGCACACTTATCATGCACAGTTACCTTTGAGGGAAAAGAGTGGGAGCTAGAATGACCATATGATCCAGCAGTTCCACGTCTAGGTATTTTCCCCAAAGAACTTGACTTGAAGGAGGACTTGAACAGACACTGTACTTGTAACTCTGATGTTCATAGCAGCATCATTCACAATAAACAAAGGGTAGAAGCAATTCGAGTATCTATAGGTGGATGAATGGATAAACAAAATGTGGCCTCTGCATCCAATGAAATTTAATTCAGCTTTAAAAGGGAAGGAAGTTCTGATACTTGCTACAACATGGATGAACCTTGAGGATATTATGTTAAATTAAACATATCAGCCATAAAGGGAAATGTATTACATGATTCCACATATACGAGGCACTTTGAATAATTAAATTCATAGAGATGTAAAGTAGAATGACAGTTCCCAGGGACTAGGAGAAGGGTGTATTTAATGGGGAAAGAGTATCACTTGGGGATGATGAAAAAGTTCCAGCAATAGATGGTGATAAAGTTTGTACAACAATGTGAATGTACTTAATGCCACAGAACTGTACACTTAAAATGGTTAAAATGACGAATTTTATGTTTTATATATTTCAACAGACACACACACAGGAAACAGAACAATTACTTCTGATCTGGAGGAAGGAGTATAGGAAGGCTTCTCAGAGGAGGTGCCTTCGTGTTCAAAGATGAGAAGAGGTTTCTTAGGCAGGAGAGAAGGAAAAGCTCTTCTAGACTGAGAGAATAACTTCAGGAAATAGGAAGGCAATTACAAGGTTATATTCAAGGACTAACAAATTATTCAGGTGACTGCAGACTTGAGGGTAAGTTACAGGAGAGGAAGTTGCAATGGCAAGGTGGGCGCAGGGATCTTGAAGCCTCCTGCATGCCATGAAATGAGTTTGGGCTTTATTCTGCCAACAATGGGAAGACTGGAGTCCTTTAAGCTTGGTTTGTGTGTGTGTGAGTCAGTCAGTTGTGTCCAACTCTTTGTGACCCCATGAACTGTAGCCCACCAGGCTCCTCTGTCCATGGAGTTCTCCAGGCAAGAATACTGGAATGGGTTGCCCTTCCCTTCTCCAGGGGATCTTCTTGACCAGGGATTTCCTGCATTGCAGACAGATTCTTTACCCTCTGAGCCACCAGGGAAGCCAACCAAACTTGCAGTTTAGAAGGATGATGCTTAGCAGTTGTGTGAGGAATGGGTTGGAGGGGGAAGGCTAGAGGCAGGGGGACTGGTGGGGAGACTGGCCAAAGCCCAAGAGGAAGAGAATGAAGGCCACACTGAGGGGATGTGGGAATGGAGGGGGCTGTTTAGCAAGACATGGGAACCAGCAAGAGGTGTGGAGTGGGAAGGCCCTTGGGGTGGACCACAGCCCAGGCCACTTGGCTTCTGAGTAGACAGAGTTGTCTTTTCATCCGTATCCACCTCTTTATCTTCATCCACATCTCCAGCCAGGCTGACCGACACACAAGCTCTCCTGGTCTCCTGGCTCAGAACAATCACCCAATACCCCTCCCAAACTTGACCTTACTTGGGCTTATTCTTCCTTCCCGATACCTAAAGCCCTGCCCTCTATAGTGTCCTCAGCCCCTTCTCCATCCAGCAGACATTCTGGCTCTTCCTAGCTTTTCCTCTAATCTCATTCACAGGCTTTCCCTTCCCCTCTAACTCCAGCCTTAGACTTTCTTATTTATCTCTTTGTAATTCCCCACTCCAATCCTTAGTTCTGTGCTGTCTCCCTCCTCCTCCTAGACCAGTCTTTACCTGCAAGACAGAGGGACTGGAGCTATCCTTAGCATAGATCAAGAATACAATAGAAGCTCAAAGGTTAGAGATCTGGTAGTGGATGTGTGTGAGAGAGAGTGCATGTTGGATATGCTGGGTTTGATGCACCTTGTCTAGTAGCATCCCCCAGGAGCCCTTCTACATCCACTTGCTACGTGAGTCCTTGGACCTATGCCATGCCCAAGACAGACAACCTCAGTTTTCTGGCATCCAAGAATCAGAGCTGGAATCTCCCCAATGAGGGTCATTGGCTCACCCCCTCTACAGGAGTGTCTTCATTCTCCTTTCTTTCTGCGCAGTATCTCCAAGCAAGCAGGGTGTAGCAATCAGCCCCCGAGAGCCCTGGGGCTGCCAGGAATTCAGCTGCTAATCATCTTCCTCAGTGGCTCTAAAGCTCTTAGCCTGTACCCAGCCTGCCCACCAAAGCTTCACACATGCTTGACTGGCACTGGGAGGTCTCAGAAACACTTTAACCTACCTGTACAGTGATTACCTTTCTCAGGTGAGCAAGGAGTTCTTGCCTTAGTCGTCACTCTGAGGCATCTTCACTATAGGCTATTCAGCAACCACCTACTCTGCGTCGCTGCAGTGAAACTGGTCTCTTCCATGCTGTTATGCAAGCCAGGTCTCTTACTTGCAGTTAACTTCTGGCTTCTGTTCAGCTGCCTTAGTATAGGATCATTCTCCTAGCATTATAAGAACAGGCACAGTTGAGTCAAGCAGCCAGAAACCCCATTAAATGGCAAAGGCAAATCCTGCTGCACTCTGATGTCATCGGAGGAAGATACGGGAGCAGATGGTAAAGAAATAGCTTCATGCAGCACAAGAAGCTTCCAATACCACTTCCCCATGGGAGAATGACTGCTTGGTCAAAAGAGGCAATGTACCCAACACTCTGGCATTACAGCTGCTCTTTTCAAAACCAAATCATCATTGGAAATGACTTCTTGTGAGCTCTCTGCTGCGTTTTCATTCGAGGATGAGGCCGGACAACGTCTGTGTTGCTG
>NW_011495024.1:2254064-2258846 GCF_000754665.1 Bison bison bison
CTGTGTTGCTGGGAAGGCAAGTGGCCCTCTCTTCCCCTGGTTCTTTGGCAGATGGCCATGCTTGGATCACATGGGGAATTTGGCAAATCGAGTCCGATTCCTTTGCAGTGCAGCTGCAGCAAAGATTTCCAGTTACTGATTTTCTGGTGGCTCCTATGAGTCAGAGTGCCCTGATTCTCCTGCAGAGGGTCAGAGCCAGAGTTTATCCCTGTGAAGATCATCATTACTCTTTTTTTCTGAGAACTCTGCAGTCCTTAGAGGGCCTAGAACCACACTAAATGCTAGAATGGGAGTCCTAAGCCTTGTCACTGCCACTCATCACCTGGTTACAAACTTTCACCAAGCTGGCAGTGTAATTTTTTTTTTTTTTTGCCCTTCTTTTGTGCTGACAGCTGCCTCTCTCTTTTCTTTCCCCAGTGTTTATTCTTCTTAAAAATTTTGATTTAAAAATGCGCGTGTTCCATCGCTCAGTCGTGTGCAACTCTTTGTGACCCCTTGGACTGTAGCCCGCCAGGCTCCTCTGTCCATGGGGTTTTCCAGGCAAGAATACTGGAGTGGGTTGCCATTTCCTCCCCCAGGGAAACTTCCTGACCCAGAGATTGAATCCACATCTCTAGTGTCTCCTGCATTGGCAGGCAGATTCTTTTACTACTGCGCCATGTTTTAAATACCACACCTACTGTGAATTTCTGAACTAATATTTTCATTAAAAAATTCATGTGCATATATATGTATATATAAAAATGATAAATTGTTACCTTTTTTGAACTTTTAAGCCAGGTCCTAGGTTAGTATTTCGCAAACATTATTGTACTTAATCCTCATAACAATTCTGCCAGGAAAGTATTCTTGTTTCCATTTTATAGATAAGAAATTTGCTACTTGTCCAATGTCACACTGCTTTTATTCTTTTTACTCTCACATAGTTGCTTTATTCTTGTCAATTATGTGTTTTAATATTTATTTAAAAATTTTTTATTGATGTATAGTTGATTTACAATAATGTGTTCATTGGAAGTGTATGGCTAAGTGATTCCATTTATATGAATATTCTTTTTCAAATCCTTTTCCATTATGGTTTATTATAAGATATTGCATATAGTTTCCTGTGCTATACAGTAGAACTTTGTTTTTAGCTGTTTCATAGATGGCAACCCACTCCAGTGTTCTTGCCTGGAGAATCCCAGGGACAGGGGAGCCTGGTGGGCTGCCGTCCATGGGGTCACACAGAGTCGTACACGACTGAAGTGACTTAGCAGCAGCAGCAGCAGATAGCAGTTTGTACCTGCTAATCCCAAACTACTAATTTATCCCTCCCCTCACCCTTTCCCCTTTCCTCTTTGAGTTATGGTAAGTTCGTTTGTCATGCTGCTTTTAAATGGCAGTGCGAGCCAACTTAACTTCCAGTTCTGTGTTCTTAACTATTTACTAGGCTACTGTGTGTATGACACGTGTATGTATATAGAGACTATATAGACGATGTGCAAGAAATACTTGTTAAATTTCTATTATGTATTATATATGCTTGATCTGAACTTTCAGTATTACTACTGTACCCAGAAACTGATGCTAATTATGTTGTATTCCGGACACAGGTTACAACTAAACAAATTCATATTGTAACATCATGGTGGTGCCTAGAACAATGGCTATTAAAGTGGATGCTTATAATATATTATCACATTACTTATGGTTCTCAACTTCCACACCCAGCTGAACACTAAAGTACCTGGCATAGTTCCTAAACAAAGAGTTGTAAATGTATTCAAATATATTCTGCGCTGTGTACATATTAGACCCTTGATGAATATCTGCAATAAATAGTGATCGCAGTCCCTGCTTGTGATGACTGTCATTGCTTGGGCCATGTCTGGGACTCCCTGAGCCACACTCAGTGAAATGAGCTGCTGCTGCTGCTAAGTCGCTTCAGTCGTGTCCGACTCTGTGCGACTCCGTAGATGGAAGCCCACCAGGCACCCCCATCCCTGGGATTCTCCAGGCAAGAACACTGGAGTGGGTTGCCATTTCCTTCTCCAGTGCATGAAAGTGAAAAGTGAAAGGGAAGTTGCTCAGTCGTGTCTGACTCTGTGTGACCCCATGGACTGCAGCCCACCAGGCTCCTCCATCCATGGGATTTTCCAGGCAAGAGTACTGGAGTGGGGTGCCATCGCCTTCTCCGAGAGAAATGAGCAGGTGGACCGTATTTACCACCCTTGTGTTAGCTCTAGTTCAACTCAGTGGCATACACCCAACAGAGATGTAAGGGTCAAAGAGATTGAGAGAAAGTTCCTTATCCTTAAAACGGGAATATTGTTTGAATGCTATTGATAATACAGTCACCATCAATGTATACCACTAAGGAAAAAAAATTCCTTCTTTACTTTGAAAGGTTTGCTAGCTGTGTTTCCTGTTGTAATACACACCAAAAAAACCCCTGAAGTACTTTGAATACCTGTGAAGATTTACCTCTCCAAGAGTTCCTTGCATTTATCATTAGGCTTCCTGACTCATGATACTTATATACTTTAATACTTGACTTTAATACTTCTGCTGGGACTTCCCTTCCTGGTGGTCCAGTGGTTAAGAATCCCTCTTGCAATGCAGACGACTCTGGATCAATCCCTGGTCAGGGAGCTAAGACCCCACATGCCTCATTAAAACCAAGCTTGGGAGTTGCAGCTACTGAGCCCACACCTTGGAAGTCCATGTGCCTCAATGAAAGATACCACATGAAGCAACAAAGATCCCACAAGATCCAATGCAGCCAAATAAAAAAATATTAGAAAAAAATACTACTGCTGTATAACGACCTACCACAGTTTGATATACTGAATTAATGTTTTCTTCCCAAAAGCTTTCTGGAGGAAAAACTAACTTGGCCCAATTAGGAATTAGATCCTTGTTAATAAACAGGATGCAAATGGTTCATTTGGAAGACAGAGCTCCTGCCTTTACAGGTTTCAATAATTTAGTTAAATACTCTTCTGAGGCACAGGGTGATACTGAATGGCTTGAAAGTTGATGCAGATTCCAAAATGCCAACTCACATTTTCAGCAGCAGTAATCCTTTCCTGGAGGTCTTAGAGATCCTGATTTTATGACATAAACAGGTCATTTGCTAAGTCACTTCAGTCGTGTCTGACTCTGTGCGACCCCATAGACAGCAGCCCACCAGGCTCCCCTGTCCCTGGGATTCTCCTGGCAAGAACACTGGAGTGGGTTGCCATTTACTTCTCCAATGCATGAAAGTGAAAAGTGAAGGTGAAATTGCTCAGTCGTGTCTGACTCTGTGAGACCCCATGGACTGCTGCCTACCAGGCTCCTCCGTCCATGGGATTTTCCAGGCAAGAGTACTGGAGTGGGGTGCCATTGCCTTCTCCAAACAGGTCATTTAGGGCAACACAAACAGTTAACTAGATTTTCCCTGTTTCCAACTTGAAGAATCTGTATAGTTCAATTACTATAGTGCCCTAAATGAGACCCAGGTAATTTGAAAGAGTTAACTTCATAAAGGTGTGTTAATATTTTCATTTATTCAGAATTTATATCTTGTCTGGTTTTGAAAGGGCACAAGATAATCCCACCCCCCCCCAAAAAAAAAAAACCCATAATAAAAATGGAGTAATTTAAGGTTGAAAATACAACAGGGACTCTGTCAATGGGTGAATACAACCAGTTACCTGAGGTGAGCTGCTTATTATAGTTGGGCTCTGAATTTGGTCTAGATTCCTAATGTTGCTGCTGCTGCTGCTAAGTTGCTTCAGTCTTGTCTGACTCTGTGCGACCCCACAGATGGCAGCCTGCCAGGCTCCTCCATCCCGGGGATTCTCCAGGCAAGAATACTGGAGTGAGTTGTCATTTCCTTCTCCAATGCATGCATGCATGTTAAGTCGCTTCAGTCATGTCTGACTCTGTGTGACCCCATAGACGGCAGCCCACCAGGCTCCTCCATGCCTAGGATTCTCCAGGCAAGAATACTGGAGTGGGTTGCTATTTCCTTCTCCAGATTCCTAATAACCAGTGCATAAAAGAAAATAAGATGGATACCATAAGTCACCATGCTAAGTCGCTTCATTCGTGTCCGACTCTGTGCAACCCCATAGACAGCAGCCCACTAGGCTCCTCTGTCCCTGGGATTCTCCAGGCAAGAACACCGGAGTGGGTTGCCATTTCCTTCTCCAATGCATGAAAGTGAAAAGTGAAAGTGAAGTTGCTCAGTCGTGTCCGACTCTTAGCGACCCCATGGACTGGAGCCTACCAGGCTCCTCCATCCATGGGATTTTCCAGGCAAGAGTACTGGAGTGGGGTGCCACTGCCTTCTCCTATGGTCACTATAGGCCAGACCAAAAAATTAAAGGAAAAAGTTTTAATCTTATATCTGATTAAAGATAAATGGCACTAAATCAGCATTAAATTCAGTTCAGTTCAGTCGCTCAGTCGTGTCCAGCTCTTTGCGACCCCATGAATCGCAGCACGCCAGGCCTCCCTGTCCATCACCAACTCCCGGAGTTCACCCAGACTCATGTCCATCGAGTCAGTGATGCCATCCAGCCATCTCATCCTCTGTCGTCCCCTTCTCCTCCTGCCTCCAATCCCTCCCAGCATCAGAGTCTTTCCCAATGAGTCAGCTCTTCACATGAGGTGGCCAAAGTACTGGAGTTGCAGCTTTAGCATCATTCCTTCCAAAGAAATCCCGGGGCTGATCTCCTTCAGAATGGACTGGTTGGATCTCCTTGCAGTCCAAGGGACTCTCAAGAGTCTTCTCTAACACCACAGTTCAAA
>NW_011495024.1:2258971-2287335 GCF_000754665.1 Bison bison bison
GCATCAATTCTTTGGTGCTCAGCCTTCTTCATAGTCCAACTCTCACATCCATACATGACCACTGGAAAAACCATAGCCCTGAAGCATTAAATGAATTAACATTAAATTCAAGGGCGGGACCTAAACCATTTATGCCTAAAGAGTTATTATACTCTTGAAAACATATCAGTAGAAAAAGAAAATGGTCATTAAATATTTCTCCTATTTATACATTGTCTACTATTATTATTAGAGATGAGAGAATGGCATATTAAAAATGTCAGGACTTCCCTGGAGGTCCATTGGTTAAGACCACTCTTCCACTGTGGTGGATGTGGGTTCAATCCCTGGTCAGGGAACTAAGATCCTTCATTTGTGCAGTGCAATCAAAAAAAAGTCAGAGTTAGAGGGGAGTAGTGGAGTGAGGAGAAAAGCTCAAGTTACTGTCATTTACAAGCCTTCAGTACCTGTCCATGTGGTTTGGAAGTGTTGAGAGAGCAGTTGGGTAGGAAAGATACAAGGATTACCACCCTGCTGGGTGGCTTGTAGAGCACTATCTTACAGAGAGGACTGAAAAACTCAGTTAGCCTCCTTTCTAAGGAACTCTGCTTCTTGATAATTGGAACTACCAGCCCTCCTCCTCCCCACCTTTCCAGCCCCTAGAATCCTTTCTTGAATATATGAAAAGGGGGACTCATTTGGCACCTCCTCAAAAAGTTAAACATGGAATTACATAGGATCCAGCAATTTTACTTCCAGGTATATACCCTGAAGAACTGAAAACAGAGACTCAAACAGATATTTACACTCCCATGTTCACAGCAGCATTATTACCAATAGCCAAAAGGTAGAAGTAAGCCAAGTGTCCATTGACGGATAAATGGATAAACAAGAAGTGGTCTAGCCATTGTTGTTGCTCTTGTTCAGTCACTAAGTCGTGTCTGGCTCTTTGTAACCCCACAAACTAGAGCACACCAGGCTCTCTTCTCTATTTCCCTGAGTTTGCTGAAACTCACGTCCATTGAACTGGTGATGCTATCCAACTATCTCATACTCTGCCACCCCCTTCTCCTTTTGCCTTCAATCTTTCCCAGCATCAGAGTCTTTTCCAGTGAGTTGGCTCTTCACACCAGGTGGCCAAAGTATTGGCACTTCAGCTTCAGCATCAGTCCTTCAAATGAAAATTCAGGGTTCATTTCCTTTAGGACTGGCTGGTTTGATCTCCTTGCAGTCCTAGAGACTCTCTAGAGTCTTCTCCAGCACCATGATTCAAAAGCATGAGCTCTTCAGTGCTCAGCCTTTTTTATGGTCCAACTCTCACATCCATACACGACTACTAGAAAAACCATAGTTTTGACTATATGGACCTTTGTCAGCAAAGTAATGTCTCTGCTTTTCAATATGCTGTCTAGGTTGGCCATAGCTTTTCTTCCAAGCAGCAAGTGTCTTTTAATTTCATGGCTGCAGTGATTTTGAAGAAATAAAGAAGTCTCTCCCTATTTCCATTTTTTCCCATCTGTTTGCCATGAAGTGATGGGACCAGATGCCATGATATTAGTTTTTTTAATATTGAGTTTTAAGCCAACTTTTTCACTCTTCTCTTTCACTTTCATCAAGAGGCTCTTTAGTTCTTCTTCAATTTCTGCCATGGTGGTGTCATCTGTGTATCTGAGGTTATTGCTATTTCTCCCCACAATCTTGATTCCAGCACTAGAGAGATACATCTGTATATCTGGGATTGTTGATATTTCTCCCAGCAATCTTGATTCTAGTTTGTGGTTCATCTAGCCCAGCATTTCACATGATGTAGTCTGCATAAAAGTTAAATAAGCAGGGTGACAATACATAGCCTTGTCATACTCCTTTCCCAGTTTTGAATCAGTCATTCCACATCTGGTTCTAACTGTTGCTTCTTGACCCACATATAGATTTCCCAGGAGACAAGTAAGACCTTCATATAGTCAGTAAAAATAAGACCAGGAGCTGAATGTGGCTCAGATCATGAACTCCTTATTGGAAAATTCAGACTTAATTGAAGAAAGCAGGGAAAACCACTAGACCATTCAGGTATGACCTAAATCAAATCCCTTAGGATTATATAGTGGAGGTGACAAACAGAAACAAGGGGTAAGATCTAATAGACAGAGTGCCTGAAGAAATGTGGAGGCAGTGATCAAAACCATCCTTAAGAAAAAGAAATGCAAAAGGCAAAATGGTTGTCTGAGGAGGCCTTACAAATAGCAGAGAAGAGACGCTAAAGGCATGAGAGAAGAGGAAAAATATACCCACCTGAAGTCAAGTAGGCTTTAGAAAGCATCACTACGAACAAAGCTAGTGGAGGTGATGGAATTCCAGTTGAGCTATTTCAAATCCTGAAAGATGATGCTGTGAAAGTGCTGCTCAATATGCCAGCAAATTTGGAAAACTCAGCAGTGGCCACAGCACTGGAAAAGGTCAGTTTTCATTCCAGTCCCTAAGATAGGCAATGCCAAAGAACGCTCAAACTACCACACAATTGCACTCATCTCACACGCTAGTAAAGTAATGCTCAAAATTCTCCAAGCCAGGCTTCAGCAATACGTGAACCATGAACTTCCAGATGTTCAAGCTGGTTTTAGAAAAGGCAGAGGAACCAGAGATCAAATTGCCAACATCCGCTGGATCATGGAAAAAGCAAGAGAGTTCCAGAAAAACATCGATTTCTGCTTTATTGACTATGCCAAAGCCTTTGACTGTGTGGATCACAATAAACTGTGGGAAATTCTGAAAGAAATAGGAATACCAGACCACCTGACCTGCCTCTTGAGAAATCTGTATGCAGGTCAGGAAGTAACAGTTAGAACTGGACATGGAACAACACACTGGTTCCAAATAGGGGAAGGAGTACGTCAAGGCTATATATTGTCACCCTGCTTATTTAACTTATATGCAAAGTACATCATGAGAAACACTGGGCTGGAAGAAGCACAAGCTGGAATCAAGACTGCCGGGATTAATATCAATAACCTCAGATATGCAGATGACACCACCCTTATGGCAGAAAGCGAACAGGAACTAAAAAGCCTCTTGATGTGAAAGAGGCTTGAAGTGAAAGAGGAGAGTGAAAAAGTTGGCTTAAAGCTCAACATTCAGAAAACTAATATCATGGCATCTGGTGCCATCACTTCATGGCACATAGATGGGGAAACAGTGGAAACAGTGTCAGACTTTATTTTCTTGGGCTCCAAAATCACTGCAGATGGTGACTGCAGCCATGAAATTAAAAGACGTTTAACCCTTGGAAGGAAAGTTATGACCAAGCTAGATAGCATATTCAAAAGCAGAGACATTACTTTGCCAACGAGAGTTGGACTGTGAAGAAAGCTGAGCACCGAAGAATTGATGCTTTTGAACTGTGGTGTTGGAGAAGACTCTTGAGAGTCCCTTGGACTGCAAGGAGATCCAACCAGTCCATTCTAAAGGAGAACAGTCCTGGGTGTTCATTGGAAGGACTGATGCTGAAGCTGAAACTCCAATACTTTGGCCACCTGATGCAAAGAGTTGATTGACTGGAAAAGACCCTGATGCTGGGAAGGATTGGGGGCAGGAGGAGAAGGGGATGAGAGAGGATGAGATGGCTGGATGGCATCACCGACTTGATGGACATGAGATTGAGTAAATTCCGGGAGTTGGTGATGGACAGGGAGGCCTGGCGTGCTGCAATTCATGGGGTTGCAAAGAGTCAGACACAACTGAGCGACTGAACTGAACTGAACTGAATGCATAATTCCAAAGAATAGCAAGGAGAAATAAGAAAACCTTCCTAAGTGAACAATGCATAGAAATAGAGGGAAAAAATAGAATGGGAAAGACTAGAGATCTCTTCAAGAAAGTTAGAAATACTAAGGGAACATCTCATGCAAAGATGGGTTCAATAAAGGACAGAAGTGGTATGGACCTAACAGAAGCAGAAGATATTAAAAAAGAGTGGCAAGAATACATAGAAGAACTATACAGAAAGGATCTCCATGACCTAGATAACCACGATGGTGTGATCACTCACTTAGAGCCAGATATCCTGGAGTGTGAAGTCAAGTGGGTCTTAGGAAGCATCACTATGAACAAAGCTAGTGGAGGTGATGGAATTCCAGCTGAGCTATTTCAAGCCCTTGTAAACACACTACTATATATAAAATAGGTAACTAATGATAACTTGCTGTATAGCACAAGGGACTCTACTTAGTACTCTGTAATGTATTGTATATGGGAAAAGAATCTTTAAAAAAAAAAAAACAGAAAAGTGGATATATATGTGTGTATAATTGATTCTCTTTGTTGTACATCTGAAACTAACACAACAGTGTAAATCAACTACTCCAGTAAAGTTTTTAATTATGAAAAATAAAAATAAAGATTCCCCCTTCATGTCTGTTTATAAAAAAGTAACTATGAAGATAGAGATTCATAGAGGCTCTGACAGAGAAGGCATAGACAGCCTGCCAAGTAGGACGGGTCCAGGCTGACCAGGAGAGTTAAGAAAGGGGACGTGCCTGGCCAAGGTCTCTGGGAAAATAAATAGGCTTATCAGTTATCCTTTGACCTGCAAATACTGTCCTTTTGTCAGGAAAACAGACCATCCCATTTTCAGATTCCAGAAAGTTAACCCGGAAAGAGATAGGTGTGTTTCCTAAGTTCTCCCACATGCAAGCATCTGGTGCTGGATTCAGAGGTAGAGAGACAGCGGACATGAATTTCTTATTTGTGCTTTTTCTATAATTAACACAAAAAAGGAGATTATGCACAGAAGGGGAGGAGGGAATGGGGAAGAAGGAATAGGGGATTTCAGAGTCATTCAGTTATCTCACTTCAGCTTTTAAGGGCTGACATTAACCTGTAAGACAAGGTTACTTATGATAGTGCTGAAGTGAATATTTGAAGTGATAAGTCTTTGTTTTCTCTATTAATTAATCTAATTTCTTTTGACAGTTTTACAAAGTGTCCTAGATTGTAAAATTCATTTTACAGACACCTAGAATCATAGGTTTTTTTCTAACTTAAAAAATATTTTTATATATTCATTGGACATGCAGCATGTGGGATCTTAGTTCCCCAACCAGGGATTGAATCCATGCATGCTTCCATTGGGAGCTTAGCGTCTCAACCACTGGACCACCAGGGAAGTCTTATCAGTTCAGTTCAGTTCAGTTCAGTTGCTCAGTCGCGTCCAACTCTTTGTGACCCCATAACTGCAGCACACCAGGCCTCCCTGTCCATCACCAACTCCCAGAGTATACCCATACTCATGTCCATTGAGTCAGAGATGCCATCCAACCATCTCATCCTCTGTTGTCCCCTTCTCCTCCTTCCTTCAATCTTTCCCAGCATCGGGGTCTTTTCCAATGAGTCAGCTCTTCGCATCAGGTGGCCAAAGTATTGGAGTTTCAGCTTCAACATTAGTCCTTCCAATGAATATTCAGGACTGATTCAGGAAATCCCATAGAATCACAGAATTTTAAAGAAGGATCTTTATGGATTTTATAGTGAAATATGATTGTATGTTACATAAAGTTAGGTCTTGGCAGTTCTACTTTCTTGAAAATAATCCATGTTTACAGGTTTATTAACAATCAGGCACAACGTCATTTATGCTTCCAAGTAGAAATGGATTTTCTCACTTTATGGACTGATGTGTGTAGTCCAAAGACCCTTGAGCCAGAAGACCTGAGTTCTACCCCAGTCCTGCGGTCACCAGATTTTTGACTGTCCATGAGAAGTGAACTGCCTGTATGTGATTGCTAAGAGGCTATAATCAATGTTGTTCAAAAAGCAGAATGGACATTGGCAAACATAAAATCCACATGATAAGTATACATAGATTATACTATGATTATACTATAATGTTAAGCGAGAAAAGTTGCTCTCACAGATTATTAGCAAAAGAAATTCTCTCCGGAAATAATGTACATTGAAATTGGTTGAATATTGATGGAACCTTCACCTTCTGAATTAGAAGGGCCTGTGTATTCTCTTCTGAATGGTTTTCAGAAAAGGAGTTTAAACAGCTCTCCCAGGTAATTGTCTCAATGTCTAAAGAGCCTAATAGTGAGCAAAGCTCTTCCTTTCTCTTATTCCACTGCTACCTTTGCTCTTAATCCCAGGAAGTGGAGCAGAAAGGGCACAGATTTAGATACAAGCCTGTGCTGGCTTTTCCACCTCCTGGCTTTGTGTATGATCCAGAGGAAGATAAATTATCCTCTGTGCCCAGGTCCCTTATCTATTAAGTGAGGAAACCAATAATGCTTAGAGCCAGTATCCATAGAAAACACTTATAAGGTGACAAAAATGCTGATGATTATCCTTCTAAGGTGTCATATTTAGAAAAAGATAAGGTATTAACATGCTGATTTTAAGCGATTAATTAATGTATTGCAATTCAGTACAACCTCACAGAAGAATTGCATGAGACATAATGTGAAGTGGAGGAAGATGGACTCAACACAGTAGTTTCTAAGTGATTCAACAGAGGGGGTTTCTGGGGTCTGGGAACGTTCCCTTTATCTGTTAGTAACACAGATGTGATCAATTTGTGATCACTCACTCATTTTGAGATTAGGATGTGTGCACTTTTCTGTACATATGCCCTATTTCGGGCTTCCCTGGTGGCTCAGATGGTAAAGAATCCGCCTGCAATGAGGGAGACCTTGGTTCTATCCTTGGGTAGGGAAGATCCCCTAGAGGAGGGCATGGCAACCCACTCCAGAATTCTTGCCTGGAGAATCCCCATGGACAGAGGAACCTGGTGGGCTACAGTCCATGGGGCCACAATGAGTTGGACATGACCGAGCAACTAAGCCCTATTTCAATAAAAAACTTAAAAATTTTGATCTACAAAAATTAGATATTGCGCATAAAAAACAACAGCAACAACATTAAAAATCTCCAGATTTCTCCATGTTTTGGAGACAGTGAAGAGGTTCCAAACAAGCATCCCCCAAACGTATCACTTTGGCACATGGATTATTCTGAGCTGAAGGCAATCAAGACGCAGCAGACTCAAGGCAACTTTTACCCGCCCCTCACTTTTTTTTTTTTAATGTGGACCACTTTTAAAGTCTTTATTGAACTTGTTAGAATATTTCTTCTGTTTTTTTGTTTTGGTTTTTTGACTGTGAGGCATGTGGGTGGGATCTTAGTCCCCTAATCAGGGTCTGAACCCGTACCCCCTGTACTGGAAGGCCCGTTAAGAGAGCTAGTACTAGACGTAACTTACATCGGAAAAACCTGCTGTGTACTAAGGCAAATATGTAATTACCAGACATCTGCTCTTAATACTTTCCTGTGAATGACCCGCCTCCCCTTTGAAGCCTCAGGCCCCTGTCCAGCTGTTCCTTAGCTCAGGGTGGCCTATGAGCATCAGCCGCCCCACCTGCCCTTGAGTCTTATTGTCTTTGTAGGACTCCAGTATGTACATAGCTAAATTTGTTTTTCTCCTGTTAATCCGCCTTACCTCATTTTTTGTTGTTGTTAGACCAGCCACAGAGCCTAAACGGAGAGAAGGAAAATTTTTTCTGTCCTGACTGTAGGCACTCTTAATATTTGGATATTGATCCTTCCAGAAAGTTTTCTCTCTATATAAACATATATTTTGTGAAAATGAAATCACACTCTACCTCTTTTGGCAATCGAATTTCATCATCAGTTAAAATTAATATATTATAGAGTCCATGCAGTAACATTGCATGTTATTAACTGCACAGTACTGAAGTCTATTTTATCAATGCCCTATTTTGTTATTACAAATACTGATAAGTAAGACTTGCTCAAACATCTTGGCTCAGTATTGGGTTTATCTTTTTAAGATTATAAAAATGGAATTGGGGGCTCTAAGGCACACATCTCTAAGGCATGGGGTTCTCTTCTATAAAGACTGTACCAATTTACTTTCCCATCTACAGTGGTTGAAAATTCCCTTTTCCCCTGTTGCTTTGCCAAAAATTGATATTATCACCCTTTTAATCTTTGCCAACCTGGAAGTTTTGCATGACTGAGCACAAGGGTCACAGAAGAGGCAACAGGGGTGTTAAGTTCCATCTCTGAGCTAGAACAGGCTTGGGTCTGCCTCCCCGCTCCGAATCTCAGCTTCCTCAGCTATAAAATGAGATAAAAGATAATGTTTCCTAAAGAGAAGAGTTCAATAGCTTAACACAAGTCATGACCACCCCTGACTCCAAAACTCCCTCCCATTCCTGTCTGTCCCTAGCATCGTAGATGGTTCTCTATGAATGTAAATCACACTCCATCACTCCTTTCCTTAAAACTCTTCCTTGATCATTGTACGTAGAACAAAATCTAAACTCCTGGCTCCGTCTGACCCCACCTGCTCTGCTTTTGCCTGCCTCCCTGGCAGATGTTGGATGTTGGCAGGACTTGCTTTTCCTTGCTCAGCTTTTCGAGGCTGCACTGGCCTCTTTCATTCCTTGCTTGGGCCCCAGGCCAGTTTTCTGGACTGCTCCTTCTCCTGCTCCTTCCTGTCCTTGTCAGCTTTTGTTGTCTAGTCGCTAAGTCGTGTCCAACTCTTTTGTGACCACATGGACTGTAGCCCACCAGGCTCCTCCATCCATGGGATTTCCCAGGCAAGAATACTGGAGTGGGGTGCCATTTCCTTCTCCAGGGGCTTTTTCCAACCTCGGGATCAAGCCTGTGTCTCCTGCATTGACAGGTGGATTCTTTACCATTGAGCCGTCAGTTTAAAAACCACATTGTTGGGACTGCCCTGGCAGTCCAGTGGATAAGAATCCATGCTGCAGGGGCCATGGGTTCTGTCCCTGCTCAGGGAACTAAGACCCTGCCTGGCATGTGGTGTGGCCCCAAAATTTAAAAATAAATAAATAAATAAAAGTAAAAGGAACTTCCTTAAAAAAACAAAACAAACCACATCCTTAGATAGACCCTCCCTGCCCTATCTGCTGTTTTCTCTCACAGTATCCTGTCTAGTCCCTTTACAGTTTTAATTACCATATGTAACTATATATTTCTTTGCTTATTTTGGTATTTCCTGTCTTCTCACTGCCTGGTAAGTTCAATGATGACAGAGACAAGGCCTCTTTGGTTCACTGCTGTAACCTCTGTGCCTGCCTCCTTAATAGATGCTCAATAAACACTAGCTCACTGAGTGAAGAGTTGTTTCACTTTCCCTTTGGTTTGGTGGCTTATAAACCAATAGCACTGTGATATGCGAAGTTAGTCACTCGGTCCTCTCCGACTCTTTGCAACCCAATGGACTGTGAAGCCCGCCAGGCTCCTCTGTCCATGGAATTCTCCAGGCAAGAATACTAGAGTGGGTAACCATTCCCTTCTCCAGGGGATCTTCCTGACCCAGGGATCAGACCTGGGTCTCACGCATTGTGGGTGGATTCTTTACAATCTGAGCCACCAGGGAATAAGTGATATGCAAGGTAGCTAATCTGTGACCTGTCTATCCGGGCAGCTCTCTTTTGGATCTGACCCTCACCCAGGTCATTTCTGACCCTTCCCTGGCCTCCATCCCTGGGTTCCTGTTTTCTATTTCACCTTCTGCAGGTCTGAAAAGAAATATCTGCTATTTTTGTATTGCTTGTTCAGTGTTTGAAGTGCCTCCCGTCAACATAGGGAATCATCAGTTCAGTTCAGTTGCTCAGTCGTGTCTGACTCTTTGCGACCCCATGGACTGCAGCACTCCAGGCCTCCCTATCACGAACTCCTGGAGTTTACTCAAACTCATGTCCATTGAGTCAGTGATGCCATTCAACCATCTCTTCCTCTGTTGTCCTCTTCTCCTCCCGCCTTCAATCTTTCCCAGCATCAGGGTCTTTTCCAACGAGTCAGTTCTTCACATCAGGTGTCCAAAGTATTGGAGTTTTGGTTTCAACATCAGCCCTTCCAATGAACACTCAGGACTGATCTCTTTTAGAATGGACTGGTTGGATCTCCTTGGAGTCCAAGGGACTCTCAAGAGTCTTCTCCAACACCACAGTTCAAAAGCATCAATTCTTCAGCACTCAGCTTTCTTTATAGTCCAACTCTCACATCCATACATGACTACTGGAAAAACCATAGCTTTGACTAGATGGACCTTTGTTGGCAAAGTAATGTCTCTGCTTTTGAATAAGCTAAGTTGATCATAACTTTCCTTCCAAGGAGTAAGTGTCTTTTAATTTCATGGCTGCAGTCATCATCTGCAGTGATTTTGGAGCCCAAGAAAACAAAGTCTGACACTGTTTCCACTGTTTCCCCATCTATTTCCCATGAAGTGATGGGACCAGATGCCATTATCTTAGTTTTCTGAATGTTGAGCTCTGAATGTTGAGTTTAAGCCAACTTTTTCACTCTCCTCTTTCACTTTCATCAAGAGGCTCTTTAGTTCCTCTTCATCTGCATATCTGAGGTTATTGATATTTCTTCAGGAAATCTTGATTCCAGCTTGTGCTTCCTCCAGCCCAGAATTTCTCATGATGTACCCTGCATATAAGTTAAATAAGCAGGGTGACAATATACAGCCTTGACGTACGCCTTTTCCTATTTGGAACCAGTCTGTTGTTCCATGTCCAGTTCTAACTGTTGCTTCCTGACCTGCATACAGATTTCTCAAGAGGCAGATCAGGTGATCTGGTATTCCCTTCTCTTTCAGAATTTTCCACAGTTTATTGTGATCCACACAGTCAAAGGCTTTGGCATAGTCAATAAAGCAGAAATAGATGTTTTTCTGGAACTCTCTTGCTTTTTCGATGATCCAGCAAATGTTGGCAATTTGATCTCTGGTTCCTCTGCCTTTTCTAAAACCAGCTGAAACATCTGGAAGTTCATGGTTCACATATTGCTGAAGTCTGGCTTGGAGAATTTTGAGCATTACTTTACTAGCGTGTGAAGTGAACGCAATTGTGCAGTAGTTTGAGCATTCTTTGGGTTACCTTTCTTAGGGACTGGAATGAAAACTGAGCTTTTCCAGTCCTGTGGCCACTGCTGAATTTTCCAAATTTGGTGGCATATTGAGTGCAGCACTTTCACAGCATCATCTTTTAGGATTTGAAATAGCTCAACTGGAATTCCATCATCTCCACTAGTTTTATTCATAGTGATGCTTCCTAAGGCCCACTTGACTTCACATTCCAGGATACCTGGCTCTAGGTGAGTGATCACACCATCGTGATTATCTGGGTCATGAGATCTTTTTTTTATAGCTCTTCTGTGTATTCTTGTCACCTCCACTTAATATCTTCTGTTTCTGTTAGGTCCATACCATTTCTGTCCTCTATCGAGCCCATCTTTACATGAAATATTTCCTGTTTTTTCTAATTTTCTTGAAGAGATCTCTAGTCTTTCCCATTCTATTGTTTTCCTCTACTTCTTTGCAATGATCACTGAGGAAGGCTTTCTTATCTCTCCTTGCTATTCTTTGGAACTCTGCATTCAAATGGGTATATCTTTCCTTTTCTCCTTTGATTTTCACTTCTCTTCTTTTCACATCTATTTTTAAGGCCTCCTCAGATAGCCATCTTGCTTTTTTGCATTTCTTTTTCTTGGGGATGGTCTTGATAACTGTCTCCTGTACAATAGGGAACAATAGGGAACCATGTATTATACCAATCTAGTTTCTTCAAATGACACTCCATTTCTTGATGTACTGAAATGTTAGCCACTCAGTTGTGTCTGACTCTGTGACCACATGTACTGTAGCCTGCTAGGCTCCTCTGTCCATGGAATTCTCTAGGCAAGAATACTGGAGTGGATTGCCCTTCCCTTCTGCAGGGGATCTTCCTGACCCAGGGATCAAACCCAGGTCTCCTGTATTGCAGGTAGGTTCTTTACTATCTGAGCCACCAAGGAAGTCCTGGGGTACTGAGGGGATTGATAAATGTTAATTCATTCAGTATTTACTTACTAAGTGCCTATAGAGTGCCAGGCACTCTACTAAGCACTCAGGGTACAAAGATGCATACGATACAGCATTTCCTAACTTCAAGGAGCTCCTAGTCTAGGGAGGGAAGCACCTAATTACAATATTCTGTAGCAGGTGTGATGATTTGCTGCATAAAAGACAAAGTCTCTTAGGGGAAGGAGATCTAACCCACTTTGAGCGAGAGGAAGATCCGGCCAGTCTTCCTGGAGGATATGTCATTAGATCTGAGTTAGATAAAGGGGAGGAAGGCATCACAAGTACAGGCAATCACAGGAGCCCAGACATGGACCTGAAAAGCACCATTCTGTGCATATATAGCACCAGTGTTGCTAGAAAACAAAGTGCAGTCAGAGAAATAAGTCATAGTGATGGGCCAGGGCCTGATCAGGAGGCTCTGGAGTCATGGTTAGAAGCCTGGACATTTAAGTAGGAAAAGGTCCCTAAACATTTTAATGAGGGGTAGGTGATGGGGCAAGGCGGTGGTTTGAGAGGATGCTTTTGGCGCCAGGGAGACCAGGTGAATTGGATGAAGTTGTGGCCTGGGGCAGAGGTCACAGAGAGAGAGAGTTAGGGACAGTTTGAAGCATCTTTAAGAAGTAAAACTCATAGGACTTGGTTACTGATGAAGTGTGGGGCAGGTTGGCTGAAGGTTGCCGAGAGAGATGAGAGTCCAGAGCTTGGGTGAAGCAGAGATGATGGGATTGCATCAGCCAAGGGCACACTGGGGAAGCAGGTTTGGTGAGCTGGAGTGAGGTGACCCCTTGGGTTTGGGATGTGTTGAAGCTGAGGTGCTTGTAGGAACCTGGGAGAAACATGCCCAGAGCTGAGGGTTGGAAATCAAAGTTTGGGTGTCATTAATCCCCTGAGAGCATGTGAAATACAACGAGTAGAGACCCAAGTATGGTATCCAGGGAAACCCCAAAATTTGTCCTCAGGTGGAGTGAGAGAAAAGTAGATGTAATCTGCATCCCCTCTAGTCATCTGTTCTGCCACACTTGTTAATCTTGTTCCCATTGCCTTCAGATTTCCCCTTGAGTAGGCTTGGGTAGCCAATCCCTTAATAGCTAGAATAGCTGTCATTTATTGAGCACTTACTAAGTGCTACATATATTCTAAGTGCTTCGCCTGCCTTGATTTCTTTACTCTGTACAAAAGCCCACCCTATGAGGTGCTTTCCATGTTGGGAGAACTGAGTGCACAAGTGAGCAACCTGCCCCAGGCCAGACTATTGATTAGTAGGGGGAACAACTGTATGTGGGGACAATTCCCTTTCTAGGAACAGAGTTGTTCTCCATCACAAACCAGAAGCAAAGCTCTTTCTTTCATTTTCTCTGTCTTTCTCTTAGACAGCTGCAGTGTTGCTTATGAACATTTCTGAGCCCTAAAGAATGACCAAAGGGAGAAGGAACTTTTTAATGAGGTCTAGATTCCAATTGGAGAAGGCAATGGCACCCTACTCCAGTACTCTTGCCTGGAAAATCCCATGGATGGAAGACCCTGGTGGGCTCCAGTCCATGGGGTTGCTAAGAGTCAGGCACTACTGAGCAACTTCACTTTCACTTTTCACTTTCATGCATTGGAGAAGGAAATGGCAACCCACTCCAGTATTCTTGCCTGGAGAATCCCAGGGACAGAGGAGCCTAGTGGGCGGCCGTCTATGGGGTCGCACAGAGTCAGACACGACTGAAGCGACTTAGCAGCAGTAGCAGTAGATTCCAATTAGCCTTATTGTGAATTAATTTTGGTTTTTCTCTCAAGTACCAGGGTTCAATACAATGCTGCTGAGTATGGCAGGGCACCATTATCCTGATGAGCACACAATTCCTGTAAATATCCTTTGTTTTCGAATGCACATATTAGCGAGGCGAGACACAATTCCTTTGAATAACAACAGAGGTCTCACATGTGTCACAGCTACTCCATGGTTGAATGGGCCTTCCCCATACTCCCTTCATGATTTCAATGTTGAACAGTATATTATAAAACACTCTGTGTATAAAAAACATAATTACACAGCTTTATCATGTTGTGTCATTATATAGTTTGGGGGGAATAGTCCAAGGCTCACTTTATCAGCTAGTCATTTTATAGAGAATGTTTTCTGTAATTTTTTGGTAATGTTATATTTTCTGACGTTATAATCCAAAGCTGGATAATGATGACCTGTTATAAAGCATTCAGACAAAAAATATATAAAGCTAGGAACATGAATCTTTTATTGGTGTGTCAGTGAAGGTCTGGAAATATTCTAGAACTCTTTAATATGATTGCTGGCATGAGAGTGTAAATAAGAGTTATTATCATTAAGAACTTGTTTTAACTTAGAAGACTTTATTTATTTTTAAAATATTTATTTCTTTATTTGTGCTGGGTCTTATTTGTGGCACATAGGATCTTTGATCCTTATTGCAGTACACAAGATCTTTAGTTGCACGTGCAACCTCTTAGCTGTGTGGGATCCAGTTTCCTGATTAGGGATCAAACCCAGGTCCCCTGAATTGGGAGTGTGGAGGACTCCCCTGAATTGGGAGCCACTGGACCCACAGGGAAGTTCAAGAAAACAATCTTATTTACAACTGCATCAAAAAAGAATAAAGGACTAAACTAAATCAAAGAGGTGAAAGACTTGTATACTGAAAACTATAAGACACTGATGAATTGATGAAGACACAAATAAATGGAAGGATATTCCATGCTCATGGATTGGAAGAATTAATCTTATTAATTCCATACTACTCAAGTAATCTACAGTTTCAATGCAATCCTTATCAAAAGTCCAACGACATTTTTCCCAGAAATAGAACAAACAATCCTAAAATTTGTATGGAACCACAAAAGATCCTGAATAGCTAACACAATCTTGAGAAAGAAGAACGAAGCTGGAGACATCACATTTCCTGACTTCAAACAATATTACAAAGCTATAGTAAGCAAAACAGTGTGATGTGGGCATAAAATTGGACACTTAGGTCAGTGAAAGAGAATAGAGAGACCAGAAAGAAAACCATGAAAAATGGCCAATGAATCTACTACAAGGGAGCTGGAGAATATATAATGAGGAAAAGACAATCTCTTCAATAAATGTTGATGGGAAAACTGGACAGCCAGATACAGAATATTAAAACTTAAGCATACCAAAAAATCAATCAAAATGAATTAAAAACCCAAACATAAGCCCTGTAGAAGTCCAGGAAGAAAACATAGGTGGTAAGCTCCTTGACGTTGAAGATTCTTTGGTTTTCACACAAAGAGAAAAGGCAGCAAAAGCAAAAACAAACAAGGGGGACTACATTAAAAACTACAGGGGGACTACATTAAAAACTACATTAAACTTCTACACAGCAAAGGAAACCATTAACAAAATGGAAAGGCAACTCACTGAATGGCAGAAAATACTTGCAAGTCAGATATTTGATAAAGGAATAATATCCAAAATATATAAAAGACTCATATAACTTAGGAAAAAAATCAAACAGGCCAATTAAAAATGGGTAAATTAGACATTTTTCCAAAGAAGAAACAGGAACAGACTCACAGATGTAGAAAACATAGATTACCAAAGGGGAAGGGGCAGGGGAGGGAAGAATAAGGAGTTTGGATTAGTGATACAAACTACTATATAGAAAACAGATAAACAAGGTCCTATTGTATAGCACAGGGAACTACAGCCAGTACCCTGTAATATACCATAACGGAAAAGGATGTGAGAAAGGGTATGTGTGTATATGTAAATGGAATCACTTTGCTATACACAGGAAACTAACACAACATTGTAAATCAACTATAAGTGCGCATGCTAAGTCACTTCAGTCATGTCTGACTCTTTGTAGACCCCATTCTCCAGGCAAGAATACTGGAGCAGGTTGTCATGCCCTCCTCCAGGGGTTCTTCCAGACCCAGGGATGGAACTCTTGTCTCCTGCATCTCCTCCATTGTAGGTGGATTCTTTACTGCTGAACCACTGGGGAAGCCTCAAATCAACTATACTTCAACCAAAAAAAAGCACAATGAGATATCACATACCTGTTAGAATGCTATGCTATGCTAAGTCACTTCAGTCGTGTCCGACTCTGTGCGACCCCATAAACGGCAGCCACCAGGCTCCCTCGTCCCTGGGATTCTCCAGGCAAGAACACTGGAGTAGGTTGCCATTTCCTTCTCCAATGCATGAAAGTGAAAAGTGAAAGCGAAGTCGCTCAGTCGTGTCTGACTCTTAGCAACCATGGACTGCAGCCCACCAGGCTTCTCCGCCTATGGGATTTTCCAGGCAAGAGTACTGGAGTGGGGTGCCATTGCCTTCTCCAACCTGTTAGAATAGCTATTATCAAAAAGGCAAGAAATAACATGTTTTGGCCAGGATGTAGAGAAGGGAACCCTTGTGTACTGTTGGTGGGAATGTAAATTGGTACAGCCACTATGGATAACAGTTTGGAGGTTCCTGAAAAAATTAAAAATAGAACCACCATATGATTCAGCAATTCCACTTCTGGGCACATGTCTGAATGAAATAAAAGTACTAAATTAAAAGATACACACATCCCTATGTTCATTACAGCATTATTTTCAATAGTCAAGACATGGAAGCACGCTGAGTGTTCATTAATGGATGCAAGGATAAAGAAAACGAAGTACACATACACAATGGAGTGTTAGCCATAATAAAGGAAAGAACTTCTGCCATTTGAAACAACATGGATGGACCTTAAGGGTATTAAGTGAAAAAAGTCAGACAGAGAAAGACAAATACCGTAAGATCTCACTTGTATGAGGCATCTTAAATGAAAAAAATAAAACCAAAAAACCAAAACCCCCAAACTCATAGATACAGAGGTGTGATATAGGGGTAGGCAAAATGGGTAGAGGGAGTTAAAGAGTTCAAACCTCCAGTTATAAAATAAATAAGTCCTGAGGATGTTATGTACAGCATGGTGACTATAGATAATAATGGGGTTATAGCTTCCCTGGGGGCTCAGATGGTAAAGAATCTGCTTGCAGTGCAGGAGATCTGGGTTCCATCTCTGGGTCAGGAAGATCCCCTAGAGAAGGGATTGTCTACCCACTCCAGTGTTCTTGCCTGGAGAATTCCATGGACAGAAGTACCTGGTGGGCTACAGTTCATGGCGTCATTAAGAGTACTGTACTGTAAACTTCAAAGGAGCTTGTGTCGTTCAGTTGCTGAGTCA
Organism: Bison bison bison; assembly: GCF_000754665.1. Lineage (NCBI taxonomy): Eukaryota > Metazoa > Chordata > Mammalia > Artiodactyla > Bovidae > Bison > Bison bison. The sequence continues at coordinate 2,276,048 of NW_011495024.1, forward strand.
TGTTCGACTCTTTGCAACCCCATGGACTGCAGCACGCCAGGCTTCCCTGTACTTCACCATCTCCCAGAGCTTGCTCAAACTCATGTCCGTTGAGTCAGCGATGTCATCCAACCATCTCGTCCTCTGTCATCCCCTTCTCCTCCTGCCCTCAATCTTTCTCAGCATCAGGGTCTTTTCTAATGAAAGCTTCTAATAGATCTTAAAAGTCCTCATCACAAGAAAAAAATTACAACCATGTGTAGTGATGGATGTTAAGTAGACTTAATGAGGTGATCATTATGCAATGAATGCCAATATTAAATCATTATATGGTTCACCTGAAACTGTGTGTGCCATGTGCTCAGGGTCTTTAACTGTGACTCCATGGATAGTAGCCCGCCAGGCTTCTCTGCCTTTTCATACTGTTCATGGGGTTCTTTTCATACTGTTCATGGGGGGTTGGATGGCATCACCGACTCAATGGATATAGCAGGCTCCGGGAGTTGGCGATGGACACAGAAGCCTGGCATGCTGCAGTCCATGGGGTCACAAAGAGTTGGATACAACTGAGCGACTGAACTGAACTGAGGCTTCTCTGTCCATGGAATTTTTGAGGCAAGAACACCGGACTGGATTGCCATTTCCTACTCCAGGGGTTCTTCTCAAACCAGGAATCAAACCCACATCTCTTGTGCATGCTGTATTGGCGGCAGATTCTTTGCTACATCTGACACTAATATAATGCTATATGTTAAGTATATCTCAAAACCAAAACCCCACAGAATTTCTAATTCCTCATTGGGCAGAAATAACCATAAAAGTTAGATATTATTTCCAAATAATTTGCAAAGTAAGGCAAAAAAGGAGAAATCATCTATTTCATCTATTAGTAAAAAGCCAAAACACCGAAAATCCATCTTAAATGTTATAGACAAACTCATGCTTTTATAGAACTAGTTCATTCAGAGGTGTTAAAAAATATATATGTATATTAATACATCCACATATATAATGTATCTTGATAACCAAATTGTGTCTCTTTAAATTTATTTTTTTTAATTGAGGACAATTGCTTTACAATGTTGTGTTGGTTTCTGCCGTACCACAATGTGAATCAGTCATAACTATATATATATATATATATCCTTCCTCTTGAGCCTTGCTCCCACCCTCAACCCTATTTGTGTCCCTTCAGCATTGCCCAACTTTTTTGGCACCAGGGATGGGTTTCGTGGAAAACAGTTTTTCCATGGACCAGTGTAATGGGGATGGTTTCAGGATGAGTCAAGCTCATTGCATTTTTTGTGCACTTTACTTCTATTACTATTACACCAGCTCCACCTCAGATCATCAGGCATTAGGTCCCAGAGGCTGGGGACCTCTACCTTTAAATATTACACCAGAATCTAGTGCCTCATACACCTCACTATCCCCAGCCCTGAAAATCAAAACCATCTTGAGGAACTTGTATATCACAGAGTTTAAGGCATGAAGGGAAAGCTGCCCACACAAAATCTCTTCTGCCAACACTCAAAACTCACCATCTTGAATTTATGACTTTCTGATTATTACTGTTCTTCCTCTCTCCCACATGTACACATACAAAACACTCCACAAACACACACGTTCTTTCTCTATAGTCCTTTATTAAAAAGTAAACACAATGTTGTAATAATAGCTCAAATCTACTAATAATAGCTAACTTTGCGGGCTGTCTACTTTATGCCTGATGCCATATAATCTATGGAATACTCCGGTGTGGAACTTGTTATAATAATGTCTCATTTTATGATGAGGAAATTGAAGCTCAGAGAGGTTAAGGAGTAATGCAGCCTTTGGCCACAGAGTAGTTTCTGGGTTTACCTGTATCACAGTTTCTATGACTTAATCCCCTTGAGACTCACATTTCTTTTGAGAGCAATATGTGAATGCTATTTGTCCAAACTTCATAGATCTACTAAGGATTAAACATTATAATCTATTTGAGGAACTCAGCTCAGTGCCAGGCACACAGTAAGCATTCAAGTGACGATTATTCTGCTGCTGGTGGTGATGTAATTGGCCAAAAGTCAATAGTCACTAGAAGGTGAAGTCATGCTGCTACTGAACTCCCAGAATCCCTTCCATTAGAGGCAAGGCCTCAACTCTGGGTAGGTGGCAAGACAGACGTTAAAGGGTATCTATTTACCTCCTTCAAACTAATGACAGATTTTGAACAACCACAGATACCATTTTCAAAATGTCTCTTTATCTCGACCTTTCCCATCAGGTAAACCAGTCAGAGAACCAGCAGTGGAACAACACCTCAAGCCATCTAGAGTCTCGGTCTCTGCAGCTGCTCTCAATATTTCAGTTCTGTTGTGACCTACATGGGAAGGAAATCCAAAAAAGAGGGGATATATGTATATATTCCGGAGAAGGCAATGGCACCCCACTCCAGTATTCTTGCCTGGAAAATCCCATGGATGGAGGAGCCTGGTAGGCTGCAGTCCATGGGGTCGCTAAGAGTCAGACACGACAGAGCGACTTCACTTTCTCTTTTCACTTTCATGCATTGGAGAAGGAAATAGCAACCCACTCCAGTGTTCTTGCCTGGAGAATCCCAGGGACGGGGGAGCCTGGTGGGCTGCCGTCTATGGGGTCGCACAGAGTCGGACACAACTGAAGTGACTTAGCATAGCATATGTATATATTCGGCTGATTCACTTTTCTGTAAGCAAAAACTACCACAACATTGGAAAGCAACTATACTTCAATCAAAATTAGTTTAAAAAAAGAAAAAAATTCCAGTTCTACCATCCAGTCTTGATTGGCAAATGGTGCTATTTAAATCTCTTCTTTGAATGGCCATTTTACAACTGCCAACTATACAATTTGCCTGTTTCCCCTACTACGCTTCCACACCCCCTCTCCCAACACGCACATTTTTTCCATCTGGATTCTACAATTTATCATTTAGTCAAAAGTTTTTTTTTTTTTTTAACATCTCCTTTGCTTAAATTTTGTTCAGTTACTAACAGCTCAAGAAAGGAAACTGAATTTAGCTTCTCTCCTCATCCTTCTCCGCCTTTCTCCTTGTTCCCCTGAATGAAGACCCTACTCCTTCTGAAAGGCTTCTAGTTTTCTCAAGGACTTTCATCCCTTTTATCCAGCATCTTCAGTTTCTCCTTTTAAAGAGAAACTCGATATTTAAATGTAGAAACTAAACTAAAAGTCTAAATGTCTTATGGGCATAGAAATTATTTCCAAGGTCCTATCTTTACCAAAGAACCTACGTTTTCCTCCAGCTAGGGTCCAGCTGCTTGGCTGCCCTGCCCAGGAAACCTGTCCACTTCCTTTTCTCTCTTCCTCTCTTCTAGCTCCTCCGGCTGGCTCTGGCCCCTCCCCTTCCACTAAGATTGTTCTCTCAAGGTTGTCAGAGACAACACGTTGCCTTTTAAAATTGCAGCCTTATCAAACAGTTATTTCTCTGTCTTCATTTGACTTTACTTCTCGGCAGCATTTGGCAAAATGACCACTCTCCTGCTTAAACATGGTCTTTCCCTGGCTTCTGGGATTTCTCCTGGGTTTTCCTGGGTTCTCCTGGGTTTTCCACTAATCATTTCTTTGCTGGTTTCTCCTCACCCACTGGGTCCATTTTGGTGAATTCCAGTTGTATGAGTTTTCTAGAGCTGCTGGAACAAATTACCATGGACTGGGGGGCTTAAACGACAGCAAGGTACTGTCTTATAGTGCTGAAGGCCACAAGTCCAAGATCAAGATGTTCAGCAGGCAAGGAGGAGGGCAGTTGGGGAGGGAAGTTAGCAGATGCAAACTAGTATATATAGGATGGATAAACAGCAAGGTCCTACTCTACAGCCCAGGGAACTATGTTTGATATCCTATGATGAACCATAATGGAAAAGAATATATATATGTACATATGTATACACATATATGTACACATACATGTGTGTATATATATGTATGCTATACATATGTACAGCAGAAATTAACAGAACATTGTGAATCAATGTTACAAAAAAAACTATACTTACCAAAAAAAAAAAAAAAAAAAACCAGGGTTGGTTCCTTGGCTTCTGGAGGTTTACTGGTATTTCATAAAGGTATGAAATACCAAAGAATTTTAGATTTCTCCAGTATTCTTGCCTGGAGAATCCTATTGACAGAGGAGCCTGGCAGGCTACAGTCCATGGGTCATAAAGAGTTGGACACAACTGAAGTGACTTAGTACATATCCACGCATATCTTGTAGATCTCTGCCTTCACCTTTATATGGCATCCTGCCTGTGTGTGGATTTCCATGTCCAAATTTCTCCTTTTGATAAGGACATCCATCATATTAGATGAAGAGCCCAACTTAACTGACCTCATCTTGACTAACTATATCTGCAGCAGTCCTATTTCCAAATAAGGTCACATTCTGAAGTACTAGGGGTTAGGACTTCAGCATGTGAAATTTTTTTGCAGGGGGGATACAATTCAATCCATAACATCAGTCTTGGGGCTTTGTTCCACCTCAGATGATCCTGCATCATCCTGTGGCTTAAATGTTGTCTGTATTCCAAAGTTTCCAATTCCAGATCTAGCCTGACCTATCCTAGAACTGTAGACGAGTTCTCAAAGTGTGTTCCCCAAACAGGGCCACCAAGGTGACCTGGGAAATTGTTTAAAAATGTAGATTTTCAGGTCTCACCTCAGACCTACTGAATCAGAAAATCTGGGAGCAGGGCCCTGCAGTCTGTCTTAACAAGCACTCCAGGGGAATCTGCTACAGGCTGGTTTTAAGAACCATGACTCCAGACTCACCTATCCAAGTGTCTATCTTTAAAGTTCTACTTGGAAACCTAATAGGTTCCTCAGACAGAAGTCCTATTTTTACATCCTCCCTTGCCCTGCCCTCCCCATTCAGATCATTCCACTCCATCCTCACCTTAGAAAATGGCACCACCGTATCACAGTGGGGGAATATTCTAGATAGGAAAAAGCTAATGAAGAGAGAAGAATCTCAGTGTGTGCTCAAGGAACAGAGAGATGTACAGTCTGGTTGCAGTGGAGGATACAAAGAATGGAGTGACACAAGCCAGGTGTGAAGGGCGAGGGGGGAGGCAGAGGCTTTGGGTGTTGTGCGGACGCATAATGGTGACAAACACGTTTTGTGGCATCCACATCTTCCACGGTGGAGCTCCCTGGCCTTCTGGGAAGTGGCCTTTCCTGAAACAGCAGTGAGGACTCAACTCAGCAGTTAGCAGAGCTCATCATCATAGATGTAAGGAAGCCCTGCCCAGGTCCCTTTTACTCACAGGTGCCTCTTTGTCTCAGCCTCTATGAGGGCTGGCTGAGGACAACTCCCAGCCCCGTCTCCTAGGAATGGTCCCCTAGCAAACCAGAATCATGGCTCCCACAAGGCCACTTCCCATTCTCAGCAGACTGTCTATACCCAGGCACAAAAATGCACGCCCCTTGTGTTAAGGGGGACTGGCTGCATAGTGTACTTGGGGTTTCCAGAGCTGCCTGGAGGGATGAGCTTGAAGTCAGCCTCTGAGAGAGCTCATCCTTAGGTAGGTTGATAAGGAGCCCAGGGCCCTCAAGGAGAAAGGGGTCCAGGGCCCTGGAGAAGGAAAGGGGTCTGAGGCTCTCAAGGAGGAGAAAAGGACAAGAGTTTTTTTTCTACACTGCTTTGTCTTAGTCGGACTTCCCTGGTGGCTCAGATGGTAAAGCGTCTGTCTACAATGCGGGAGACCTGGGTTAGATCCCTGGGTCAGGAAGATTCCCTGGAGAAGGAAATGGCAACCCACTCCAGTACTCTTGCCTAGAAAATCCTATGGACGGAGGAGCCTGGTGCAGGCTACTGTCCATGGGGTCGCAAAGAGCCGGACACGACTGAGCGACTTCACTTACCCTTGTCTTAGTCACTATAAGAGTGTACCTTGCTTGAGGACATGTTTCTCCTTAACAAGAACCTTCTGACTAATCATGTTATCTTAAGACATATATTGTGGGAGTGGGTCTGGTAAGATCTTTCTATTGTTAGCTCTAATCTTGTTAATTTAAGATGTATGTGGTAGGGGTGGGTCTGGTAAAAATATATAAGGCCTTGATAAGACTAGTTGTGGGGGGCACTCTCCATCCCCCTTCTGATGTCTATGTCAGAAGATTTCTCTGTCTCCTTTTATACTTTAATAAAACTGCTACACTAAAGCTCTTGGGTGATCAAGCCTGGTTCCTGGTCCTGAAGCTAAATCTTCAGAGATCCTGAATCCGACATCGTTCACTATACCTCCAGCTAAGACCCAACCTTGCTTGGGTTTTCTTATGTCCTATATTACTTCCCTCACTCTCCTTCTCCTAAGAAAACTTCCTGCTTCTTGAGAACCCCATTTGCTTTAGAGGGGAAGCTTCTTAGAGGGCTTGAGTAAGTGGGGTGTTGGTTGGCCACAGTTTCAAAAGCCCACAAATGTAAAGAGGGCCCTGAAGAGGAATTTGATCCCTCTGGACAGAGGCTGGGGGTGTTGCTGATGATAATGGGGTTGCCTTTATCCAAAGTGAAAAGTCTCTTATGTGAGGATTATTGGCTTTGGTTTATTATTATTATTTATCTTTTGGGCTGCACTGACTCTTAGTTGTGGCATGTGAGATCTTTAGTTGCAACATTGGGGATCTAGTCCCCTGACCAGGGATCAAACCCAGGCATCTTGCATTGGGAACATGGAGTCTTTAGCCACTGAGCCAACAGGGAAGTCTCTACTGGCTTTGTTAAATCATAGTCCTAAATCTCTGAATCTGAGGCATTCATCAAGCTCCTAGCCTACTGATTGTTAAGGTTCCTGATCTATGGAACAAGTTCTTTTCTAGAATACTCTGCTGTACCTTCCCATCTCTGCTCCTCACATTTGAAAATAATGTGACTGAAGGCAGGTGGTCTTTGGTGGTTGAGTCCAACTCCCCGTCACTCCCAGACCAGACTGGCATCCTCTTTGGCTCTGTGTACCCTTTGCTTCCCTAAAGCAGCACTTACCAGACTGCATTGTCCATATTATTGCCCATCTATTGCCCACTCCAGTACTCTTGCCTGGAAAATCCCATGGACAGAGGAGCCTGGTAGGCTGCAGTCCATGGGGTCACTAGGAGTCGGACACGACTGAGCAACTTCACTTTGACTTTTCACTTTCATGCATTGGAGGAGGAAATGGCAACCCACTCCAGTGTTCTTACCTGGAGAATCCCATGGACAGAGGAGCCTGGTGGGCTGCCATCTATGGGGTCGCACAGAGTCAGACACTACTGCAGCAGCAGCAGCAGCATTGCCTAATAAGGCCAGGAAGGGAATGGCTACCCACTTTCCTGGGAAATCCCATGGACAGAAGAGCTTGGTGGGCTACAGTTCATGCAATCACAAGAGCTGGACGTGACTTAGTGACTAAAACAAACAAACAAGGTCAGAAAGAACCAAGAACACTGAGCATAATTCGCTTGTGGTCTCATGGAAGATACTTAGAATATATACGTGGAATGATAAAAACTGACACAGTTAATGAATGAATGATCAATATTCCAAACTGCATGAATTACATGCAAATGAGAATTTGTTTTCACTTACACAATGTCCCTTTGCTGTCTTCTTGATCTGTTTGCCCATGGGTGGTGAAAACTGTCTTCCAGTCCCCTTTGATCATTGCAACAGACAATAGAACTAGTGTGTGATTGAGTACTTAACTTTGAATACTTAATTAACCAATTAACATTTATTTCAGCATAAGTCATTTTAAAAATAGAGATTTAAAAAGTGTTCTTCTCAAAAAGACTGTCTTGTTGAATTCAAATGTAGGTTTGGCTTGGGACTTTCCCAGTGGTCCAGTACTTAGGACTCTGAATGTTCATTTTTTGAGGATCTGGGTTCAATCCCTGGTCTTGGAAATTAAGATTCCATAAGCTGTACAGCTAAAACATCCTCTAAATTTGGTTTAATATCTGTTCTTTTGTTATTCTTTTTGTGGAAATAAACTTACAAATCATTAAAAATTTCTTCTGCAGATCATGTAAGCACAGAGCTCTGACTGTAGGTGCAATCAGCACATGGTATTGCTTGGCTAGAAAGACAAGCTTGCTGGTTCAATTCCTGCTCTGTGTACTTGTAGGGGGATCAGCACCCCGATAGCAGGACATGTTGGAATCTGAATCCAACTGAAGGGTGGGCAGGCCCACTTTAAACACCAGGTACCTTGAAAGTTTTGGCACTAGGTCTCCTGCTTCAGGCTTTGAAATAAAATCAAAGCTGGCTTTGGCCTTGACATGAGCTTTCGTCTAATGATAGTCTGGTAGGTATGCCTACAGCAGCTTTTTAAAATTTAAATTGTACCCTTTAATGACAGGAACACAAAGTCTTTGAGTTTCTTGGCATCTGAGAGGTGAGTCATGCATTTTATAGACACAGAATTGAAAGAGGAATGACCTGTATGAGGCCAGACAGAATGTAGTGACTCCATTACCATGAGGCCGCCCAGAACAACTGGATTTGCTGCCCATCTTCTCATCCCTCCACCGGACCAGGTGAGAGCCTTAGAGGAGAAAAGCCATTCTGGCCACCGAGGTGAGAAGAAACAGATGCCAAAGTACACAGCTCTTAAAATGGTAGAGACAGACCCAGGGTGCACTTCTGCTCTGCCCCATTGAGGTGTGGAAATATAGGCGATGGCTTCTTCCCACCTGCTCCTGCCCCACTTGACCTCTGAAAATCAGCCAACACTCTTCCTTCAGCAAACATGTGCTGGGTTCTGGGCAAAACAACATTAAAATAAAAACAGAAAAGGTGAACCATGACATTGACTAATTGCCCCATAACCCCAAAGCTAGAAGACACGTGATCCTGCATTTTCTCATTAGAGATGGAGACAATTTACTTGTCACTCACAGAAATTCTCCCGGTTTCTTGGGCATAATGGATGTTCACAAAAGCATCCTTCACCTTCTGAATACCTATTTAAGCTAGATACCACTGGTTAGTTTGTATGGTCTCCATTTAATCCTCAGTACAATTATTATTGACTGGGCAACTGTGAAGCACTGACATTGTTGGGGACCAGAGATACAAAATGAATCAGGCACAGTTCTTACTCTCCAGAGTTTTACTGTCTTATGTTGTTCATTTGCTAAGTCATGTCCGACTTTTAGCGACACATGAACTGCAGCATGCCAGGTTTCCCTGTCCTTATCTCCCTGAGTTTGCTCAAACTCATGTCCATTGAGTCAGTGATGGCCTCCAAACATCTCATCCTCTGTCGTCCCCTTCTCTTCTTGTTCACAGTCTTTCCCATAATCAGAGTCTTTTCCCATGAGTCGGCTTTTCACATCAGGTGACCAAAGCATTGGAGCTTCAGCATCAGTCCCTCCAATGAATATTCAGCGTTGATTTCCTTTAAGATTGACTAGTTTGATCTCCTTGAGTTCAAGGGGCTCTCAAGAGTCTTCTCCAACACCACAATTCGAAAACATCAATTCTTCGGCCACTCAGCCTTCTTTATTGTCCAACTCTCACATCTGTACATGATTACCAGAAAAACCATAGCTTTGACTATATGGACCTTTGTCAGCAAAGTGATGTCTCTGCTTTTTAATATGCTGTCTAGGTTTGTCATAGCTTTTCTTGTCTAGTGTGGAAGATATATTCATGATCAAGAAATTAAAGTACAGTAAATACAATGGAATATCAACTCACACTAGTGAGAATGGTCATCACCAAAAAACCTAAAAATGATAAATGCTGGAGAGGGTGTAGAGAGAAGGGAACACTCTTACACTGTTAGTTGGAAAGTAAATTGGTACAGCCACTATGGGGAACAGTATTGAGGTTCCTTAAATCTAAAAATAGTACTATGTATTCTAGCAATTCCATTCCTGGGCATATATACAGAGAAAAACATGACTCAGAAGGATACATGCACCCCAATGCTCACTGAAGCACTAGTTACAATAGCCAAGATATGGAAACAACATATATATCCATGGACAGATGAATGGATAAGGAAGACGTGGTACATATACACAATGAAACACTGCTGCTGCTGCTGCTAAGTCGCTTCAGTCGTGTCCAACTCTGTGCAACCCCATAGACGGCAGCCCACCAAGCTCCCCTGTCCCTGGGATTCTCCAGGCAAGAACACTGGAGTGGGTTGCCATTTCCTTCTCCAATGCATGAAAGTGAAAAGTGAAAGTGAAGTCACTCAGTCGAGTCTGACTCTTAGCGACCCCATGGACTGCACCCTACCAAGCTCCTCTGTCCATGGGATTCTCCAGGCAAAAGTGCTGGAGTGGGTTGTCATTGCCTTCTCCACAATGAAACACTACTCAGCCATTAAAAATAATAAAATAACACCTGTGGAAACAATATAGATGGATCTGAGATTATCATACTAAGTCAAGTAAGTCAGAGAGAAAAATATCATACAATATCACTTATATGTGGATCTTAAAAATACACAAATAAACTTATTTACAAAACAGAATCAGACTCATAGACTTAGAGAATGAACTTATAGTTACCAGGGGGCAAGCAGGGGGAAGGAAGACTTAGGGAGTTTGGAACTGACCTGTACAGACTGCTATATTTAAAATAGATAACAGACAAGGATCTACTGTAATAAACAAAATAAACATATATGTTTTTTAAAAAGAAATTACAATACAGTATAATAAGGGCAAAGAGGTGAGCCCAAATGGCTATGAGATCACCTAGGAGGAAAGTCTAACCCAGTTTTAGGGTTCCCAGGAAGTCTTTTTGTGGGAAGTGATATCTAAGCAATATTCAATGTGAATTATTATCTCTGGAGTTACCTATTAGCCTCAGAGTTTGTGGAAGACAGAACACTGGCCCCCATTTCTTAACAAACTAAAAATAGAACTACAACATGACTCAGTAATCCCACTCCTGGGCATATCCTGGAGAAAGTCATAATTCAAAAAGATATATGTACCCCAGTGTTCATTGCAGCACTATTTACAATAGCCAAAACACGGAAGCAACCTAAATGTCCACTGATGAAGAAATGAGTAAAAATATACTATAAAAATACAATGGAATACTACTCAGTCATAAGAAGGAATGAAATCGTGCCATTTGCAGAGACATGGATGGATCTAGAGACTGTCATATAAAGTGAAGTAAGTCAGAAAGAGAAAAACAAATTTCATATATTAATGCATATATGTGCAATCCAGGAAAATGGTATCAGTTCAGTTCAGTCGCTCAGTCATGTCCAACTCTTTGCGACCCCATGAATCGCAGCACGCCAGGCCTCCCTGTCCAAATTAGA
>NW_011495024.1:2287435-2288240 GCF_000754665.1 Bison bison bison
CACAGGACTGGAAAAGGTCAGTTTTCATTCCAATCCCAAAGAAAGGCAATGCCAAAGAATGCTCAAACTACCGCACATTTGCACTTATCTCACACGCTAGTAAAGTAATGCTCAAAATTCTCCAAGACAGGCTTCAGCAATACGTGAACCGTGAACTTCCTGATGTTCAAGCTGGTTTTAGAAAAGGCAGAGGAACCAGAGATCAAATTGCCAACATCCGCTGGATCATGGACAAAGCAAGAGAGTTCCAGAAAAACATATATTTCTGCTTTATTGACTACGCCAAGCCTTTGACTGTGTGGATCACAATAAACTGTGGAAAATTCTGAAAGAGATGGGAATACCAGACCACTCGACCTGCCTCTTGAGAAATCTGTATGCAGGTCAGGAAGTAACAGTTAGAACTGGACATGGAACAACAGACTGGTTCCAAATAGGAAAAGGAGTACATCAAGGCTGTATATTGTCCACCCTGCTTATTTAACTTATATGCAGAGTACATCATGAGAAACGCTGGGCTGGAGGAAGCACAAGCTGGAATCAAGATTGCCAGGAGAAATATCAATAACCTCAGATATGCAGATGACACCACCCTTATGGGAGAAAGTGAAGAGGAACTAAAAAGCCTCTTGATGAAAGTGAAAGTGGAGAGTGAAAAAGTTGGCTTAAAGCTCAACATTCAGAAAACGAAGATCATGGCATCCGGTCCCATCACTTCATGGGAAATAGACAGGGAAACAGTGGAAACAGTGTCAGACTTTATTTTTGGGGGCTCCAAAATCACTGCAGATGGTGACTGCAGCCA
>NW_011495024.1:2288340-2319955 GCF_000754665.1 Bison bison bison
CAGATGGTGACTGCAGCCATGAAATTAAAAGACGCTTACTCCTTGGAAGGAAAGTTATGACCAACCTAGATAGCATATTCAAAAGCAGAGACATTACTTTGCCAACAAAGGTCCGTCTAGTAAAGGCTATGGTTTTTCCTGTGGTCATGTATGGATGTGAGAGTTGGCCTGTGAAGAAAGCTGAGCACCAAAGAATTTGATGCTTTTGAACTGTGGTGTTGGAGAAGACTCTTGAGAGTCCCTTGGACTGCAAGGAGATCCAACCAGTCCATTCTGAAGGAGATCAGCCCTGGGATTTCTTTGGAAGGAATGATGCTAAAGCTGAGACTCCAGTACTTTGGCCACCTCATGTGAAGAGTTGACTCATTGGCAAAGACTCTGATGTTGGGAGGGATTGGGGGCAGGAGGAGAAGGGGGTGACAGAGGATGAGATGGCTGGATGGCATCACTGACTCGATGGACATGAGTCTGGGTGAACTCCGGGAGTTGGTGATGGACAGGGAGGCCTGGAGTGCTGCTATTCATGGGGTCACAAAGAGTCGGACACGACTGAGCAACTGAACTGAACTGAACTGATGGCTGATTCATTTTGCTGTAAAGCAGAAACTATTAACATAACATTGTGAAGCAACTATCAGTTTAGTTCAGTCGTTCAGTCATGTCCGACTCTTTGTGACCCCATGAATCGCAGCACGCCAGGCCTCCCTGTCCATCACCAACTCCGGAGTTCACTCAAACTCACGTCCATGGATTCTGTGATGTCATCCGGCCATCTCATCCTCCCTTGTCCCCTTCTCCTCCTGCCCCCAACCCCTCCCAGCATCACAGTCTTTTCCAATGAGTCAACTCTTCGCACGAGGTGGCCAAAGTACTGGAGTTTCAGCTTTAGTATCATTCCTTCCAAAGAACACCCAGGGCTGATCTCCTTTAGAATGGACTGGTTGGATCTCCTTGCAGTCCAAGGGACTCTCAAGAGTCTTCTCCAACACCACAGTTCAAAGCATCAATTCTTTAGCACTCCGCTTTCTACACAGTCCAACTCTCACATCCATACATGACCACTGGAAAAACCATAGCCTTGACTAGACGGACCTATACTCCAATAAATATAAACAAAAGAACACTGGCCCCCAAAGATGTCCACATCTTAATCCTCAGAACCTAAGAATATGTTGTCTTACATGGCAACAACAACAAAAAAACTTTGCTGATGTGATTATATTAAAAATATTGAGACAAGGAGATTATTTGGAATTGTCTGGGTAGGCCTGATGTAAGAACATCCCTTATAAGAGGGAGGGAGAAGGTCAAAGTCAGTTGTGGGAGATGTACTGATAGAACCAAGAGGTTGAAATGACGAGAGGCAGAGGCCACAGGGAATACAGGCCTCCAGATGCTGAAACAAGTAGGGAAACAGAACCTCCTTGAGAGCCTTCTAAAGGAAACTGTGCTGCTAACACTTGGCTTTAATCAGTAAGACTCCTTTTGGACTTGTTCTAGAGCTGTGATCACATATGTTGGTGCAGCCTTAAGCCACTGGGTATGTAGTAACTTGTCACAGCAGCAATAGAAAACTAATATAGATTTTAAGTAATAACTTTTCCAGCGTCACAAATTAGGATGAAGCAAGGATTAAAACCAAGAGTGAATATTCCAAAGCCTGGATGGTCTTTCCCCCAAATTTATATTACTTCTTAAGAAACTCGTTGGGTATCTGCTCAATATGTTTCTTTTTTTTTTTTTATTGGAGTATAATTGCCTTACAATGTTGTATTGGATTCTCCTGTATAATGAAGCGAATCAGCTATTGTTGTTGTTCAGTCGCTCAGTCGTGTCTGACTCTGCAACCCCACGAACTGTAGCACTCCAGGCTTCCCTGTTTTTCAGCATCTTCTTGAGTTTGCTCAGACTCCTGTCCATTGAGTCGGTGGTGCTGTCTAATCATCTCATCCTCTGCTGCCCCTTCTCTTGCCCACAATCTTTCCCAGCATCAGGGTCTTTTCCAATGAGTTAGCTGTTTGCATCAGGTGGTCAAAGTATTGGAGCTTCAGCTTTATTATCAGTCCTTTCAATGAACATTCAGTGTTGATTTCCTTTAGGATTGACTGGTTTGATCTTGCTGTTCAAAGAACTTTCAATAATCTTCTCCAGCACCACAGTTCAAAAGCATCAATTCTTCGGTGCTCAGCGTTCTTTATGGTCCAACTCTCACATCCGTACATGACTACTTGAAAAACCATAGTTTTAACTATATGGACTTGTGTCAGTAAAGTGGTATCTCTGCTTTTTAATGTGTTATCTAGATTTGTCATAGCTTTTCTTCCAAGGAGCAAACATCTTTTAACTTCATAGCTGCAGTCACTGTCTGCAGTGATTTTGGAGCCCAAGAAAATAAAATCTGTCACTGTTTTCATTTTTTCCCCATCTATTTGTCATGAAACAATGGGACTTCATGCCCATGATCTGAGTTTTCTGAATGTTGAGTTTCAAGCCAGCTTTTTCACTCTCCTCTTTTACCTTTAGTTTCTCTTTGATTTCTGCCATTAGAGTGGTATCATCTGCATATCTGAGGTTATGGATATTTCTCCTAGCAATCTTGATTCCAGCTGGTGATTCATACAGCCCACCATTTCACATGATATACTCTGCATATAAATTAAATAAGGATGGTGACAAAATACAGCCTTGACATACTCATTGATGTACTCCTTTCCCAATTTTGAACCAGTCTATTGCCCCATATTGGTTCTAACTGTTTCTTCTTGGCCTGCATGCAGGTTTCTCAGGAGACAGGTAAGGTGGTCTGGTATTGCCATCTCTTTAAGAATTTCCCACACTTTTCTGTCTTCAACTATATGTATACATATATCCCCTCACTCTTAAACCTCCCTCCCACCCTCCACTAGGGCATCAGAGTCTTTTCAGTATATTTTGAAGAGCTTGTCTGCCAGCCTCCTTCCCTTCTCTCTTGCCTAAGGCACAAGTATGTACTTATGAAGATAGTACATGGTATTTGGTGCTAACATGCTGGAATGCCAAACAGAGGACATCTGTGGATCAGTACATTGTTTTCTGAATAGCATAGTAGAAAGAGAACTGGATTAATGATAAGAGATTTAGACTCTAGTTCTAATGCTGGTGGCTCAGACGGTAAAGCGTCTGTCTACAATGCAGGAAACCCGGGTTCGAGCCCTGGGTTGGGAAGATCCCCTGGAGAAGGAAATGGCAATCCACTCCAGTACTATTGCCTGGAAAATCCCATGGACAGAGGAGCCTGGTAGGCTACAGTCTATGGGGTCGCAAAGAGTGGGACTCGACTGAGCGACTTCACTTTCACTTTCACTTTCTAATGCTGTAACCAGCTCTGGCACTTGAGCAAACCCCTTCACATTTCTGGGTTTCCTAGGTGAGGTGCTAGTTGTAAAGAATCCACCTGCCAATACAGGCGACAAAAGAGAGGTGGGTTTGATCCCTGGGTCAAGAAGATCCCCTGGAGGAGGGCATGGAAACCCACTCCAGTATTCTTGCTTGGAAAATCCCATGGACAGAGGAGCCTGACAGGCTACAGTCCATGGAGTTGCAGAGTCAGACACGACTAAAGCAACTTGGCACACATGCATGCTTCATATTTCTGGGCTTCATTTTGCTCATCTGCAAAACAAGACCTTGAGCGAGATGGTTTTTCATGTTGCTCTAGTTTTAACCTCCTACAATTTCTAAAGACTTCCAGGATGTCCTATCCCTCCTCCTTGGCACACACTTTGAAACCAGTAAGCCCCCAATGGGAGCTCAGTTTTAGCAGCTTGGATACCAGTTCATTTATTATTTAATCAAGGAAATGGAAAGACTCCTCTCTTCTCTCAAAGAGGTCAGTGTTAGCAGACATCATCTGAAATACCCTGAGTTTCAGAAACTCTGAATATCAAGCTGAAAGGTTAGTTAGCAACTGGCAAAGTGGAAGACAATGATCTTGGTTTGTAAATTCTGTCATTGCACATCAAGTATTACGTGAATGGTTCTAGAGGTACAGCAGTTCTAGCTCATTCTAGGAATGGTTACACTCTATGTTAGCTGGTGCCCCAGAGACTGAAAGGAGAGCCTGAAATAAGATCTGGATCTTTGGCAAATGATCTTAGGGGCCTCGGTACAAAAGAGTCAGGTCTGTCTCAGATTATGTGTTCAAACTAAATGCTAATTTGTTAACCCAGAGCGATTCTGAGGCTTTAACTCTGCTGGAGTGATACCCTGTGGGTTTCAAGCAACCTTAACATTTGGCATGTCACAGCTTTGGATCTTGGATGCATGGAACCTGCAGCACAAATTTCTCGTGACCCTTCTGTGCTGGTCTTGGTACAATTCTATGAAACCTGTTGATGCTGTCCAAGTTGCTTCCTCCACAATCCTCTGCTTTCTGCCTGTGAATGCCTGGGAAGACTTAGGCAACATACTGACTATTAATCCAACCAATCAACAAATAATAAACAATCCAATGGCCTTAAAATACTTTTCCTTCTTGACCTTTCTATACAGAGCTTGATGTAATCATCACTCTCTTCTAGAACACGTTTCCATCTTCTTCTAAGATGCTTTACTCTTTCCACTCCCCTTCTCTGCTGCTCCTGCTTCATCTCCATGTCTGTCTTCTTCCCTTGGCTGCTCATCTTAGTCTTCCATTCCTATCCTTGATTTTCAATTCTTTCCTCTGCATGTTACCTCCCTTGATAACCTCATCCAATCACAGTGCTTGATTAGCATCCTAAAGCTGACAGTTCTGGAGTTGACAGAGAGCTCAGAACCTCTCTTGAGCCCCAGTTTCCACTATACTGAGGTGCTGGGGTCACAGAGCCCAGGCTGGATCTCATTTCTGATACCCAGAAAAGCTGTGAGAATGTGGACAAGTGACTTGAGCCTCAATCTCCTTATTTGTACAATGGGAGAATCACACAATAGATCTCAGGATGTTGTAGTAAGCACAAAAGAAGTAAATGCTATAAAGTGATTGGCACCTAGCAATCGCAACCCATGCTATCTGTAATCCTTATTTGAATAATTGAGCTTTTTCCCAGGAAAGAAAAAATAAATATTTAATATCTTTCAGGTAGATACTTTCATCCGGTAGGAAATAAAATTTGAAATGTGTTCAGTACCCACACGTACTAAAGTGAAGAAGAGAATATAAGGCAATAGGTATTTAAGCCAAACAAAACTGAGCAAGTAAGGCCATAGTGGTCACAACGATGTTGATACATTTTGGTCAAAGTGGATCCTGTGTCAGTGCTCTAAGTTTGAATGATTGAGCTTTACATATATATATATATATTTTTTTTTTTTAAATCTATGTATTTTGGTGTGTGCTGGCTCTTTGTTGCTGTGTGGGTTTTTCTCTAGTCGCGGAAAGCAGGGATTCTTCTTTGTTGCAGTTCTCGGACTTTTCATTGCAGTGGCTTCTTTTGTTGCAGAGCGTGGGCTCAGTAGTTGCGGTTCCTGGCCTCTAGAGCACAGGCTCAATAGTTGTGGCTCATGGGCTTAGTTGCCTTATATTCTCTTCTTCACTTTAGTCCATGTGGGATCTTCTCAGATCTGGGATCAACCTGTATCTCCTGCATTGGCAGGCAGATTCTTTATTGCTGAGCCACTAGGGAAGCCCAGTAATTGAACTTTTTAACTTGCATACTTTGTTAGCAGATCCATGGGACAACTCTCCTCCCTGAAAAATGAAACAGTTCACGCAACCGCTCCAATAATTCCTATTTCTGTGAATGGTGTCACCTGACTTCCAATCTTCTAATCCCATGAGTTTGAACTCAACTTTGAGTCTTTCTCTTTTTGGTCCCTATATATGATGAACAGGACTTCCCTGCTGGCTCAGTGGTAAAGAATTCACCTGTCATTGCAGGAGATACAGGTTCGATCCCTGAGCCAGGAAGATCCCCTGGAGAAGGAAATGGCAATCCACTCCAGCCTTCTTGCCTGGAAAATCCTATGGACAGAGGAGCCTGGTGGGCAATAGTCCACGGGATTGCAAAAGAGTTGGAAATGACTTAGCGAGTAAACAATGACATCTGATGAATGGCCAGATCCTTCCTCTAAGTTCAAAACTGTCTCTTCTCCATTCCTGTCCCCAGTAGTCACTGCTCCCTAACAAATCTCCCTTAGTCTCAGATTTTTGTGCTGCCAATCCATGAATGTTCATCTTGGCCCAGAGTTGTAATTTCATGCTCTCCTGGTCTTAAACACACTTCCAATGACTCATCCTTCTTGTTGAATGAAAGCCAGTTCCTCAGGGTAACACTCAAGTTTGTACAAAGCAGGGTTGAGACTTGGTGCAGGGTGTGTGTGTGAGCGGAGACAGGACTAACCTTGTGATGCTGGAATAGGCATCAGCTTGGGGTGGGGGAAAAGAGGAGTCACTTGGTTGTTCTAACTGGCAGAGTTGGAGGACTTCCCTGTGGTCCAGAGGTTAAGATTCTGCACTCCCAATGCAGGGGTCCCAGGTTCAATCCCTGGCCAGGGAACAAGATCCCACATGCCACCACTAAAGACCTTGCGTGCTACAACTAAGACCCAGAACAATCAAATAGTTTTTTTTTTCAAGTGGCAGAGAGTCTATGTATAAACAGAATACATAACTGTAGTCTGTATAGCAACAAATATAAAAAATCATATGGGTATGAATAACATTCAATCACAGATATTTATCAAGCATCTACTACATACCAGACAGGATGGCTGGGTGTTGGGAATGTAGCAGTGAAGAGCTCTGCTCTCAGAAATTTACAGGTAGAGAGGGAGCTGGGGAAATCCACAGGCAGTCATAACACAGCATGGAAAATGCTGAGGGCTTCCATGGGACTATACAGGAGTGGCTCCCATCCAGGTGGAGGCAGGTGGGGAATGAGAAAACCTCTAGGAGGAAAGGACATCTTAGTGGAGACGGATGTGCTGGACTCATTCAGCCAGGTGAGGGTGGAGAGGTAAGGGCAGGAGGGAATGTTTCAAGATGGGGTCTCATGGGCCCACCTAATGACAGAGACCCTTGGTGGCTTTGTGCCAGAGGGATGAGGCTTAGCTGGGGCCAGAAGTCAGGGGTGTTGAAAGAAGAGACTAAGGAGGTGAGCAGGGGCTGGATTAGGAAGAACTTATTTTGGGGGCCATGCCTAAAGAATATGGGATCTTAATTCCTCAACCAGGAATTGAACCCACACCCCTCTTTCACTGGGAGCATGGAGTCTTAATCACTAGACCACCAGGGAAGTCCAGAAGAACTTTCTTTGCCATGATAAAAGGGTTAGATTTTTTCCTGGGGATAAACAGGAACCACTGACAAGTTTTAAGTATGGGAATGTGCTCATCAGATTTTATTATCAGAAACTGAGAAAAAGGACAAAATGTTAGCTGTGGATAAATATCCCAATCATTGGAACTCAAACAATTTCAATAAGAGGTGTACCCTGGAGATACTGTGGGTTTAGTTCCAGACCATTGCAATAAAGCAATTCACACGCACATGAATTTTTTGGTTTCCCAGCGCATACACAAGTTATACTTACACTATACTATAGTCTATTGTGTGATAGCATCATATCTGAAAAAAGGTGCATGTTTTAATTTAAAAATACTTTATTGCTAAAAAATGCTGGCCATCACCTGAACCTTCAGTGAGTCGTAGCAGTACCAAAGATCACTGATTACAGATCACCATAACAATGAGAATAATCATGAAAAAGCTTTGAAATATTGCCAGAATTATCAATATGTGACACAGAAACATGAAGTGAGCATAATGGCACCGATAGACTTGCCTGATGCAAGATCGCCCCAAACCTTCAATTTGTAAAAAACACAGTATCTGCAAAGCACAATAAAGCAGAAGGCAATAAAATAAGATCTGCCTGTACTTCTGTTTGGATATCTGGCACAAATTCAATTTTAAGACCTCAGTTGTACTTAGTTCTTTACCTCTGACCCCTGAAGTTTATAAGTAACAAGGGAAGTCATCAACTGATTTATGTGCTGCTGTCAAGATAAATATTTATTAGGATCGCAATTTAGGATGTCAGAGTCAGAAAAGAATCCAGATGGGATTAGCTTAAAAATAAAGATGCTAGTGCACAACATGATGGGTTCTGATTTTTTTTTTTTTTCTGATTTGCTGCCTTGATTTAGCAGCGTCTGTCTTCTGCAGCGCTGAGTAACTGCAGAATAACCCAAAGTGGAGACACCATACCTGGATGGGCACCGAGGGGGGGCCCTAGGCCTGGCCAATCCCAAAATGCCACTTCTCAGGGAGATGAGGCTATGGCAGGTGCTGCAGGAAAAGCCCGAAGCAGGTTCACCAGGAAAGAGAAGAGAATGGGGTGGCGAGGTCAGGCTTCATAGGACGGGACTTGGCACCCTATGTTAATGGACATTGGCCTTTTTAGCCTAATTTTAAAAGACAGAGATATAATCTTCCCTCCAGGTCCAGACTCAAAGACTTCCTTAATAGACCTTGGTCCTAGGAAGCATATATCTTTAGGGAAAAAAATCTGTCTTAAAGGCTTAGTCATCACAGAGCTACTGTAGCATACCTCCACAGCTCAGGAAAAGGGAATTAGTCACAGAGTGGAGACGACTTAGATTTGATTATTTCCCATGATAAAGATTGAAGAAGTGGTTCCCCAAACCTCATGTACTTTTGAAAATCATTGAAAATTTCTGCATCACCCTTAGCCTACAATAACTGGTGTCACCAATCTAGGGGACCTCTCTGGACTTTAAGTTAATGCTATAGAATGTGCTTACATTTCAGAAAGCCACGGCATTTTTGTTCCATCTGTGTAACAGTGAGATTTCATATGCAAGCAATATTGTACAGCACAGACTCAGTGAGAGACCTGCTTCTGTTCATCATTTGGAACCACCATTTATCTACTGTGTGACTTTGAATAAGTTACTTAACCTCTCTGTTGGGGAGCCTCTGGCCAAAAAGAGGATAAAAATTATCTAAATGGGGATTAAAGATATCTACATTATAGATTGTTCTGAGGATTAAAAAAGAAAATTCAGGGATTTCTCTGGTGGCGCAGGGGTTAAGATTCCATGCTTCCACTGCTGGGAGCATGAGTTGGATCCCTGGTTGGGCAACTAAGATCCCACATTCATCGTAGCCAAAACAAAAAAAAAGTAAAAGAAAGAGAGGGAGAGAACTCATGTAAAGTACTCAGCACAGAAAAATCATTTCAGAAACTGTTTTTTTGTTTATAGATTTCTGTTATTCTGTTGGAATAAACTCACACCAGGGAAAAGAGGTAACAGGGATAAACAGCACTGTAAATGTTATCATTATCACCGTCCCATTCACACCCCAAATAGTCTTGTTTACTTGTTACCTTACTGATGGTGTCAGTTATGACACTAGCTGATTAATGTCAACCTATTAATAATATTTTACTTCTTCTGGGGGAATTTATGTTTCTTCTGATTCCTGGTGGCTCAGACCATAAATAATCCGCCTGCAAGTGGGAGACCTGGGTTCGATCCCTGGATTGGGAAGATCCCTTAGAGGAGGGAATGGCAACCCACTCCAGTATCCTTGCCTGGAGAATCCCAAGGACAGAGAAGCCTGGTGGGCTATAGTCCGTGGAGTCACAAAGAGTTGGACAGGACTGAGTGACTAACCCTTTTCCACTATAATTTACCTGCTCTTGGCATCTGTTTATTTTTCAGTTAGGGGCAAGTCACCTTTTCCTCCTTAATCTCAATTGAAATCTACCTGCACACATTCACCTCACAGCTGTGTCAAGGCTCGGACCTTGAGAAAACGAAGCAGCCCTGGCTTAGATCTGCACCGAAACATGGAAGGTTTCACAAGCCCCTTTACAGTTTGCTCATCATCCTCTCACAGACTTTCCTTCTATTGCATCATTTCTTCCACAAGAACACTTAACACTTTTTTTTCTTTCTCTTAGTCCTTTTGCCACTTCCTGTTTTCCCTAAATACTTAGTCTCCCCTCCCCCACTAAAGAGACACTGACCAGGAGATTTTGTACATAAACCACTATGGATCCCAGAGGGAAAACTGAAACCAAAGGAAAAACTGCACTCTGCTTACTCTGGTGTCTTCTGCAACATGGTTGCAAATTATAAGTACTTAGCCAATCATTTACCATCTACTGGGCACTCACATGTGTCAGGCAAGGGGCTGGCATCTGTCCAAGATGGAAGGCTATGGACCAAAGCTCAAGGATCTCAGACCAAAGACAAGACCCCGAAGGATCTTCCAAGGTAATAGAAATAAAAACAAAAATAAACAAATGGGACCTAATCAATCTTATAAGCTTTTGCCCATCTAAGGAAACCATAAAAAAATGAAAGGACAACCTACAGAATGGGAGAAAATATTTGCAAATTATGTGACCAACAAGGGTCACTTTCCAAAATATAGAAGAGCTCATATAAGTTGCTGACAAAAAAAAATCCAATTGAAAAATGAGCAGAAGGCCTAAGTAGACATTTCTCCAAAGAAGAAATACAGATGACCAGGAGGCACATGAAAAGATGCTCAACATCACCTATTATTCAGTTCAGTTCAGTTGCTCAGTTGTGTCTGCCTCTTTGCAACTCCATGGACTGCAGCACGCCAGGCTTCCCTGTCCCTCACTAATTATTCAGTTCAGTCCAGTTCAATTCAGTCGCTCAGTCGTGTCTGACTCTTTGAGACCCCATGAATCACAGCACACCAGGCCTCCCTGTCCATCACCATCTCCCGGAGTTCACTCAGACTCACGTCCATCGAGTCAGTGATGCCATCCAGCCATCTCATCCTCTGTCGTCCCCTTCTCCTCCTGCCCCCAATCCCTCCCAGCATCACAGTCTTTTCCAATGAGTCAACTCTTCGCCTGAGGTGGCCAAAGTACTGGAGTTTCAGCTTTAGCATCATTCCTTCCAAAGAAATCCCAGGGCTTATCTCCTTCAGAATGGACTGGTTGGATCTCCTTGCAGTCCAAGGGACTCTCAAGAGTCTTCTCCAACACCACAGTTCAAAACCATCAATTCTTCGGCGCTCAGCCTTCTTCACAGTCCAACTCTCACATCCATACATGACCACTGGAAAAACCATAGCCTTGACTAGACAGACCTTTGTTGGCAAAGTAATGTCTCTGCTTTTGAATATGCTATCTAGGTTGGTCATAACTTTCCTTCCAAGGAGTAAGCGTCTTTTAATTTCATGGCTGCAGTCACCATCTGCAGTGATTTTGGAGCCCAAAAAAAGAAAGTCTGACACTGTTTCCACTGTTTCCCCATCTATTTCCCATGAAGTGATGGGACCAGATGCCACTAATTATTAGAGAAATGCAAATCAAATCTGTAAAGAAGTAGCACCTCTCACCGGTCAGAATGGCCACTATTAAAAAGTCTACAATAACAAATGCTGGAGAGTACACAGGGAAAAGGGAAACTTCCGACACTTGGTGGGAATGTAAGTTGGTGCAGACACTATGGAAAACTGTACAGAGGCTCCTCAAAAAACTAAAAATAGAGAAAACATATGATCCAACAATCTTATTCCTGGGTATATATCCAGACAAAACTGTAATTCAAAAAGATACACGCATCTCTATGTTCACAGCAGCACTGTTCACAAAGCCAAGACATGGAATCAACCTAAACGTCCATTGAGAAAGGAATGGATAAAGAAGGTGTGGAAGATACATACAATGTGGTACATATATACTACTCAGCCATAAAATGAATGAAATAATGTCATTTGCAGCAACATGGCTACAACTAGAGATTAGCATACTAAAGTGACGTCAGCAGGAGAAAGACAAACACTATGTGACATCACTTATATGTGGAATCTGAAATGTGACACGAATGAACGTATCTGTGAAACAGAAAGAGAATCGCAGATGCAGAGAACAGACGGGTGGTTGCCCAGGGAGGGGGTGTGAGGGGTGGATTGGGAGGTTGGGGTTAGCAGCTGTAAGCTTTCTTATATATAGGATGGATAAACAACAGAGTTCTGCTGTACAGCACAGGGAACTATCAATATCCTTTGATAAACCATAATGGAAAAGAATATGAAAAAGAATATATATGTATAACTGAGTCACTGTGCTGTATAGCAGAAATTAATACACTATAAATCAACTCTACTTCAATTAAAAAAAAAAAAAAAACTGAAGGAAGATACCAGACTTGGTGAAGTGGTGGCTGTGAACCTATGAATGGGGGCCATACTGATTTCTGTGCTATACAGCAGGTTCTTATTAGTTACCTGTTTTATATACAGTGGTGTATATATGTCAGAAAAGTGTGGAATACTTCACAAATTTGCATGGGGTATACTGCGTGTAAAATATGTCTGTGCTGAAGGCATTTGTATTTTAATGTTTGTCTGTCGTCTTCTCCTTAGTGAAGTCCTAGAAGAGAGAGTCATCATCATATTTTTTCTCAGAGCATCCAGGGCTTTGTCCACAGTGCCCCACAAGCAATCCTTCCCTTCCATCTGCATCATGAGCCGTGGGGTCAGAAAACCAGGATACAGTCAGGCCAGCACAGATTAAGTGCCAGCTGACTTCTTCTCCCTCTTGTGGTGGGTTCAAGTCCTGATTCTATTGCAACCTGGTACAGCAACAGAAGGGGCTTCCCAGGTGGCACTAGTGGTAAAGAACCCACCTGCCAATGCAGGAGACATGAGACACAGGTTCGATCCCTGGGTCGGAAAGATACCCCAGAGAAGGAAACGGCAGCCCACTCCAGTATTCTTGCCTGGAGAATCTCATGGACAGAGGAGCCTGGCGGGCTACGGCCCATAGGGTCACAAAGAGTCATACATGACTCAAGCAACTTAGCACGCACATACAGAGCAACAGAAATCTGCACGTGATAAAGCAGTTGCTTTTTGAAATGCACTTATTGTGCTAAGCATTTTACACAAATTATATCTTTTCATTCTCATAGCAAGACTATAAGGTAGATATGGTCATTAAATAACTCGCTCCAGGTCACACAGCTGATAAGTGGTGCTTTCAGACTATGAATCCAGGTGGGTCTCTCATAATACTATACTATACAATACTGCTTACCCATGCCATCTGTTTCACAGATGAAATTTTAAAAGACATTATTCACTTGGTAGATTGGCAAGGACTAGGAAGCTGAGTGATGTCCAGGCAGGGGAGAGCCTGAGAACAGTGTGCTTTGCTAGCCCTTGTAGATGAGATGACGGATCTCTACTCCTCCGTTCCTAAGTCAGAATTTGCTCAGGTAGCCTCCTGTCTCCAGCTCCAGAATGGAATCCAAGTATTTCAAGCTATTATGTTCCAAACTGTCAACATGCACTTTGTTTGCTGATTTCTAACCAGTGTCTTTCGAAAAAATGAAGTTGAATAAAAACAGTGTATATTGTACCTTTCCACTGGAGTTCTGGTTTGTGTGAGAAGATAAATGTCTTTATTCTTAAAGCCAGTTTGTGTTGGGATTGTTGCTCCTTTGCAGCTGAAAGCATCCTGGATGATTCACTGACGGTGTGAACAGTGCGATATTTTTGGAGGGCCATCTGACTCCATGTGTCAAAAATTTCAGTAAACATACTCAGCAATACCACTTCCAGGAATATGTCTCAAAGAAGGAAATGTGTGTATGTGCCATTTAAAAGGATGTTCATGGAATCAATATTTTTAATAGAAAGAAACAGGACTAAATAACTGTCAATAAAGATGATATAAAATGTTGTATTCCCAATTCTAGAGCTTCCCAGGTGGTTCAGTGGTAAAGAATCCACCTGCCAATGCAGGAGACACAGGAGACTCAGATTCAATTCCTGGGTCAGGAAGACCCCCTGGAGGAGGAAATGGCAACCCATTCCGGTATTCTTGCCTGTGATTCCCATGGACAGAGGAGCCTGGCAGGCTACAGTCCATGGGGTCACAAAGAGTCAGACATGACTGAGAGACTAGACACGAGCACAAATACAAGCTGGATTCTACGCAAGGGAAAGCTATGCAACCAGTAATGGATGAGATTTATAAGTCAGTGAATTGTCCACACTGTCTTAGGATAAATGACACAAACAGGAAATTATTTGAGCATGGAGTTAAAAAGTTAAGACAGTTTGTTTGGAGTGATTTTTGATAGAGACAAATATCATCACTAGATGCTGACACCATTGGATAAAGGATGGTGGAGAAGGTTGTGCACATGTTCTCAGAGGATCACCTAAGGTTCTTTATTGATTACAAGGATAGGGGGACTTTATATCAGACTGCAGATGCCACCGTAACCAAGCAATCAGACTTTGCAATCCCAACAACGAGACACTGTGAGCCTCCTGACACGATGCCTTGTAAACTACCACCCAGGTCATATCCTTGTCAGAAAGATTAAGCCAGATATACTCAAAAGGAAACAAATTCAGACTGTGGGGCCTTCAACAAGACCACTGGCTTGGACTCTTCAAAAATGTTCATGTCTGGGAATTCCCTGGTGGTCCAGTGGTCCGGACTCCAAGTTTCCACTGCTGGGGCCCAGGTTTGATCCCTGGTTGGGGAAATAAGATCCTGCAAGTCACACAGTGTGCCAACAACAACAAAAATGTCAGCATCACAAGAGGAAAAAAAAAGACAAGAAAGAAATATTCTAGAACTGTGCTGTCCAACAGAAATGTAATATGAGCTATATATGCAATTAAAAAATTTTAAATAGCCACAGGTAAAACTAATTTTAATAATGTATTTTTTGCCCAATACATTCAATGTATTATTATTTCAATATGCAATCAATATGCAGAATTACTGATGAAATAATGTACATTTTTTTGTGTGCGCTAAGTCTTGAATACACTCAATTTGGGCCAGCCATATTTCAAGGGCTTAAGAGCCATATACAGTGCTTGCTTTGGCAGTACATAGACTAAAACTGGAATGATACAGAGAAGATTAGCATGGCCCCTGTAGAAGGATGACATGCAAATTTGTGGAGTATTCCACATTTTTCTGACATATATACACCACTGTATATAAAACAGGTAACTAATAAGAACCTGCTGTATAGCACAGAGAACTCCACTCAATACTTTGTAATAGCCTATTTAGGAAAAGAATCTAACAAAAATTAAGAGTGGATGTTGTATATGTGTAACTGAATCATTGTGCTGTACACCTGAAGCTAACACAACATTATAAATCAACTATACTCCAAAAAAGGTTTTTTTTTAAAAAACAGTCACATACAACCGGGGACTTCTGTATTGAATGGCATAGCTCTAGAGTAAAGAAGGCTGGGGGTCCAGTGGTTAAGACTTTGCCTTCCAGTGCAGAGACTGCAGGTTCGATCTCTGGTCAGGTAACTAAGATCCCACATACCACATGCCTCGTGGCCAAAAAAACAAAACATAAAACAGAAGTAATATTGTAACAAACTCAATAAAGACTTTAAAAATGGTCCACATCAAAATAAAAGAAAGATGAGTAAAGAGACAGTCGCCAAATGAAATGTGGGATCCTGTATTGGAACTGCGTGTCTAATGGGAGAAAGTGTAGACTGTATATAAGATACTATTATTATATGTATGGTAAAGTTCTTGGTAAAAATAGTAGTTAGTTATATAAAGTGTGTGTATATGTTCAGTTGCTCAGTTGTGTCTGGCTTTTTGCTACCCTATAGATTGTAGCCCACCAGGTTCCTCTGTCCATGGGATTTCCCAAGCAAGAATACCAGAGTGTATTGCCATGCCCTCCTCCAGGGGATCTTTCCAATCCAGGGATCCAACTTGTGTCTCCTGTGTCTCCAGCATTGCAGGCGGATTCTTTACCGCTGAAAGAATGATGCTATTCTTAGGAGATATATGCTAAAGTAATTGAATGTCAAGTATAATGCCTGCAACTTACTTTTAAATGGTTCAACAGTGGTGCTAAGTCGATAAATAGAGATTGAAATAGATACAGATATAGAGAAGAAGGGTGCAAATACTAACAAACAACTGGTGAGTCTAGGGAAAGAATATTCAGGTATTTATTGTACTGCTTTTACCAAACTTTTTTATGGTTTGATAGGCCTGAGAGAAAAAACAGATTACAATAATGATAATGGCATTTTAGATTCTTTACAGTTTACAGCATATTTTCATATATATTGTGAATTTAATCCTTTCAAAGTCTATGAAGGTAGATATTTGGCATGTTTGACCTTTGTTTTATAGTAAAAACAAAAAAAACCCAAAACATTTCTTTGGTGCCCAAACACATTCCAGGCACGACACATACATTTTCTCTTTTAATTTTTCAAAGGACTCCCAGCGGCAGGTGGGGTCTCTTCCATTCATAATATCTGACATCTGGGGCTTTGGTAGGTCAGGGGATTGCCAGGGTCACAATCTGGGCAAGCTCCAGAGGTAGGGTTTAAATGCATCTCTGTCCCCCTCTGGGGACTGAGCTCTTTTCTCTCTTTGCCTCCTGTTTGTAAGTCCTGTTTCACAAATGTAGAAATGGGGAGCCCAGAGAAGTTAAGTAATTTTTTCAAAGTCACACAGCTACCAAGGGGCAAAAGCAGAAGTCAAACCTAGTCTTCACTCTGTCTCCAATTCCACAGCTCTTTGTTCACAGCAGCCAAACCAATGGAATGGCCCCTCCCCTCCAGTGAATGCCCTGAAGTCAATCTGGGCTCTAATGGGGTGACTCATGTGAGAAGAAATCTTGGAGAAAGGGCCCTTGGCACAGGAAATTAGTTGAGTTGTTGAAGTGGTGCCAAGGAAAGGCCCGCGATCTAAGAGCAGGCGTGGCTGCAGAGAAGCTTTGTAAAAATAAGACCACGACTGCACTAAGTCATCTGATGCTCTGATTAAGAAGCATGAGTTGCCACACCATGTGATGGGGTGGCCATAAGCTCCAGCCCTGGAGACATGACCTGGCACAGATTCTATTACTGGAGCACCAGGGTGGTATTCAGGCAGGGTTACGTATGAGGGGAGTACAGTGGGGGAAGCAAGTCAGGACTACAGTGTCACAACTGTGCTGAACTTTTACAAAAGTAAATATGAATACTTTTCCATATTCAATGAAATTTCATTTAAATTTTTAAATGTAAACTAAATTTTTCATTTTGATTTTAATGATCCGAATAAAAGACTGGGTGCTTTACTGAAAGTCACAGGTTGGAGAACAATGAAGTCATTTGTCCAAAAACTCAAATAAGAAAATAGCCATCACAACAGGAATCTGAGGGGACTGTGCATTTTACATCAGAACAGCCTCAGGGCAGTGAGGACTTCTAAAGGGTGATCATCCCTTCAGGGACCACTTCATCCTTCCCACTGAGTAGGAGACTCCAGCAGGGGCTCACGAGGGGGCTGTGAAGCTGAGAAAGTCATCCTTCTGTTACTGAGTCCAAGCTCATACTGCTCGCCTCATGACAGGCTGATAAATTGAGAGATGAGTTGTTGGGGCAAGGACCTTTATTCAGAAATAAATGCAGATGGAGAAGATGGTAGACTCATCCCAAAGAACCATCTTGCCTGGGTTAGAATTCAGGCTCCTTTTATACTAAAAGGAGAGGGAGTAAAGTCAAACATTTCCTGGTTCTTGTCTGTCTCTGGAGGGAATGTGTTAATTTCTTCCTCCCTGTAGGAGGAAGGTGGGCTTGGTCAAGTTGTTTCTTGTGAGATAAACAAAGGTATTTTATCTTAATGCTCATTACCTGGGAAGCAGGGTTCCCATAGATGGGCTGCTGCTGCTAAGTCGCTTCAGTCGTGTCCAACTCTGTGCGACCCCATGGACTGCAGCCTACCAGGCTCCTCCATCCATGGGATTTTCCAGGCAAGAACACTGGAGTGGGTTGCCATTGCCTTCTCCGGCCAGAGATGGGCAATTGTATATAATTTAAGCTTATAGGCAACATCCCTTTAGAGATTACCTTGTAATAGAATACAAAAGTTCTTCTCTGTTACATTCTAAGCGCAGATCTTGAACTACGAATCACTACCTGAACTGCTGGAAGGAACTGACTGGCTGTCCTAGGGGAGTCCTGGATCCTCCCAGGCTCAGCCTCCTA
Source organism: Bison bison bison (assembly GCF_000754665.1). NCBI lineage: Eukaryota > Metazoa > Chordata > Mammalia > Artiodactyla > Bovidae > Bison > Bison bison. The sequence continues at coordinate 2,306,374 of NW_011495024.1, forward strand.
AGACAGCGTGTGTCCTTAGGGAATCCTGGAACACACTGCGAGACCCTCACCCTGACTGTGGCATAGCCTAGACTGAGAGTCATGATGGCCTCTTTTCTTTTTTCAATTTTATTGACATATAGTTGATTTACAATGTTCTGTTAATTTCTGCTGCACAGCAAAGTGACTCAGTTATACACATATGTGTATATATATACATTCATTTTTGTATTCTTTTCCATTATAGTTCATCACAAAGTATTGAATATAGTTTCCTGTGCTATGCAGTACAGCCTTGCTGTTTGCGCATGCCCACCAGTAGATACCAGTCCCCAGTAGGGTAGACCTGCTGGCAGAAATCAAGGCTAGCAGCCAAGGTCTGTCATTCAGATATCCCACGTGGGTGTGACTGCTGAGTTAATAAATTCTGCAGAACTCCATCTTCATCCTGAACTGGCCTTGTTATATGGTCAAGTTCACCTGAGACTTTCATCCAAACTCATCTGAAAGGGATATGACATGAGGGCTACAAAGACTGGCAGCAAAGGGCTTACACCGAGACCCTTCCAAAGCAACCTCCAGACTGACCACCAGCATGTCTTCCCTGTTGTTCAGTTTGAATCCCCATTGTTTTTTAATCCAAATCTTTGCCTTGCCAAGCACTAGGAAAAGCAGGTCTTACCCAGTTAAGGGCTGACACAAAGGGGTCTCTACCTGTGGCCTGGTGACTCTGCAGCCCAGAAGGGCTCACACTGTCCTGGGTCCCCCAAGTTCCCACTGTGCCCCAAGGTGGGGGACCAGACCCCAGAGCTGGAAGAAACTTGTGTGGCTCAGAGTCAGCAGAATCCTCTGTGCTGGAAAAGACTTCACACTGACCACAGCATCTTGTGACTCACAGTACCAAACGCTGCTCCTAGCTGGAGGAAATGATGACACTTCCAGCCCTTAGAGGAGATCTGTGGTCGCTGTGATCAGACTAGTACCCTGTTCTGTTTCAGTGACGAAGGGTCACATTTTCCTTTGAACTGAGAAAATTCATGTCAGGCGTAATCATACCACCTCCCTCCTTCTCATTCCCATTCTTCCTCTCTTCCCTCCACCACACTTTCTTTTACCCTTTCCTCTGTGTTTACAGGAATGTGAAACTCACATAACACACAATGAACCATTTCAAAGGGTAGGGCCCAGTGGCATTTCATGCATTCAGAACTGTGCAACCATCATCTCTCTCTGTTTTCAAACCTTTTCATCACCCCGAGGACCCCACAGGGAGGAAGGAGTCATTCTTGTTTCCATTTCTCCAAGGCCCTGGCAGCAGCAACTAACATGCTTTCTATCTTTATAGATTCACTTATTCTGGACATTTCATATAAAAGGAAGCATGCAATATTGCAGGGGCCCCCGAACTCTGAGATCTAATGCTTGATCTGCACTCGAGCTGATGTAATAATAATAGAAATAAGGCTTACACACAATAAATGTAATATGCTTGAATTATCCTGAAACCATCCAGGAAAAAAGTACCTTCTATGAGACTGGTCCCTGGTGCCAACAATTTGGGGACCCATATTGAATACGGGACCCTCTGGTCTGGTATCTTGCACTTAACATTCTGATTTCAAGGTTCATCCAAGCCATCGCATGTAACAGCACTTCATTCCCTTCTATGACTGAATAGTATTCCATTGTATGGATATGTCACAATTTGTTTATCTAGTCATCTACAGATGGGCATTTGGGTGGTTTCCACCTCTTGCCTATTATGAATAACACTGCTGTAAGCATTCACGCACAAGTGTCTCTGTAGATGTTTTCATTTCTCTGGAGTGTACACCTAGAATTTTAAGAAACTATCAAATGTTTTTCCAAAGCAGCTGCACCAGTTTGCATTCCCACCAGCAGAGGAGGGTAACACTTTCTTTCATCTGATGAAACAAAACAACATCAAAACAATTGGCTCATCATAAAATAGTGAGCCTGCTGAGGACATTTAGATAACCAACCATCTTTTGCAACAGTGATTCACTAAGTGTGGAAAGGTGAGCTTGAAACAAACCCGCCCAGCTGGTCCCCAGCTTTCCCTGAAGGGCAGAATAAGATCTTTGAGTAGGGAGAGGCTTCACTGAAAGTTCTCTCCCCTGTGCTGGCTCTCCAGCTGCTCTTCTCATTAAATTCTGGCCCATCAGCAGGTCGGCTTGGCTGGATACCCACTGAGCACAGAACACTGACCGGGCCAGCTGGTGGGAAGATGCACAGAAAAAGGTGCCAGGGGTATTCAAGGAGCATACGATAATCCAGACAAGTCTGAACAGATAAGACAAGGGTGGCATTTTAGAGCTGGAGAGGATTGTGGGATCTCAACTCAAAATCAGGCACAAGGTTGGAGTTGAGGGAACTGAACCCCCAGCTTCATGGACTCACACCTGGCCAGTCAGCGTCAGGACATGAGAAGTCAGACCCGCCGTGGTGAGAGGAGCCCTCATCTACTTTGCTGGGATTCCTGGGTTGGTCCCATGAGGCAAGCTGAGAGGTTGGGGAAACACAGATCCTTCAGTCCTGCCCAGACCAACCAGAACCGACTCTCTCAGAAGATCTGTGCTCTCGGAAGATCTGATCAGGAAGTTTGGGGAACCTGCCGCCAACTGTAAACAATGATAAAGCTGATTTAACAGCACGAAAAGTGCCTAGTCTTGACTTTTAATGTTGATATGGTCTTATATTTGAGTGAAAAATTGGAAGTCGTCATGTTTACTTGATATGTGGTTTCTGTTGGAGCTTGCCTTAGGCTCTGGTGGTCTGATGGTTCAGATAGTCGATCTATGGCATGCATGTGTCACACCCACCCACCAACCCCCCTGCACACCACACACACACACACCCAGAATGGATGGAGGTTGCCCCACCTCTTTTAACCCAGATTATAGCAACTAAACTCACTGTTCTATACCTTGCTTTGAAAACAAAACGAAATCCCTTATCTAATCTGATAATAGTCATTAATAAAAAGCCTGTGAAATAGATATTTTTTAAATCCTGATTTCACAGATGAAGAAACCAAGATTCTATGGGTCTCAGCTACTTGCTTAAAGTCATGAAACCAGTGATGGGTTAAATTCTGTCCCCATGAAAGGGTATGTTGGTGTCCTAACCCCCCGTAGCTTAGAAGGTGACCTTATTTGGAGATAAGATCTTTATAGAAGCAATCAAGTTAAAATGAGGTCATTAGGATCTTATAAAGTGGGAAGTTTAGACACAGACACCCACAAGGTGAGAACCTCTTAAGAAGATGAAGGCAGAGATCAGGGTGAGAAAGAACGCTGGATTGCCACCCACCAAAAGCTGAGGGAGAGGACTGAGACAGATTCTCCCGTACAACCTAGAAGGAGCCCAGCCTGCAAACTCCTTGATCTTGGACTTCCAACCCTCAGAACAGTGAGACAATATGTTTCTACTCTCTTAAGTCAGCCAGACTGTGGTCCTTTGTATGGCAGCTGCAGCCAACTAATATACCAGCCAAACTGAGAATCAAACACAGGTCTGTCAATATCTAATTAGAGTGTGCATGACCGCCTCAGGGAGCCTGGAGTATAGTGGGGGACAGATGTGAGCAAAAACACTCGGCAGCTCTCTGACAGCTCTGTGCCAAGACCAGAGGAGCACAGAGTAGGAGTGTGGGGGATGGGAGGCAGGGGTTTTAAAGGCAATTTCCAGCAGGTGGAGTCTGGATGAGACTGTGTGCTCAAGTCAGTTCCAGGGTTGTAATCTAGAATGCTGTGCAGCAAGTACATGCAGAGGGCTCATAGAGCTTGCCCCTCCCCCCCACACACACACAGGTGTGAACAGTACCGTGGACAGTGGAGAGAGATGCCCCCTAGGAGGCAAACACAGAGTCCTCGCTCCCTTCCATCTCTTGGACAAGTCATATAGTCTCCAAGGCCTTGGTTATTCCAGCGATAAAGTCAAGAACATCATATCTTCCTTCCTAACCTAAAGGACTAGAGTCCCATTTAAGGTCCATATATGAGGGTTATGTCTGGGAGAGGGTGGCCTCCTGTGAGGCCAGTGGCTCCCAACCTTGGCTCAGCCTGGGAAACTTTTGAACTATCCAGATTCCAGGGTCCCTCTCCTATAGCCTTTGATTCAGAGCTGCCATATTGGAGAAGGGCATGGCAACCCACTTCAGTGTTCTTGCCTGGAGAATCCCACGGACAGAGGAGCCTGGCAGGCTACAGTCCATAGGGTCGCAAAGAGTTGGACACGACTGAGCCACTAACACTTCCTTACTTACCAAGGCATGTACGTGTGTGCTAAGTCGCTTCAGTGTGCTAAGTGCACACATGTATATGTGTACACACACATGCACACACACCTTGCTCAGTTGAAGGGCCGTGCTACAGAGGAGTCATGGACAGGTCTGGGTAGACCATGAGAGTTCTGCTGGGGTAAGTGGGGGCCACAACTGCAGGATCCGCACCCAGCACATGAGTAAAAATAAACATTGCTGTGCCTGAGTTGAGGAAAATTCAGGGCATGGGGATGCTGGCAGTGTGAGGGGTATAAAAGCAGAACCCAGTGAAAGGTGTTTAGGAAGACTTTTGTCACCATGAAATGACATGCCAGGCCTGGTGGCTACTTGGGAGGAGTTATGGGGTCAGAGAAGAGGGTCTGATAAGGAACTGTGAGCAGGCCCCTCTGAGTGGGGGTCTGAGAGACCCGAGGCAGGTGAATGGGGAGATTGGATATTTGTGGGTAGTGTCAAGGGGAATGTTGACCCAGGAGTCTGAAGTGCCTGCTAAATCGCTTCAGTTGTGTTTGACTCTATGTGACCTGATAAACTATAGCCTGCCAGGCTCCTCTGTCCAATGGGATTCTCCAGGCAAGAATAGTAGAGTGGGTTGCCATGCCCTCTTCGAGGGGATCTTCCCGACTCAGGGATCAAAGCCACATGTCCTTACACCTCCTGCATTGTCGGGCAGGTTCTTTACCACCAGCACCGCCTGGGAAGCTTGGGCTCACTGTTGTCGGGCAGGTTCTTTACCACCAGCACCGCCTGGGAAGCTTGGGCTCACTGTTGTCGGGCAGGTTCTTTACCACCAGCACCGCCTGGGAAGCTTGGGCTCACTGTTGTCGGGCAGGTTCTTTACCACCAGCACCGCCTGGGAAGCTTGGGCTCACTGTTGTCGGGCAGGTTCTTTACCACCAGCACCGCCTGGGAAGCTTGGGCTCACTGTTGTCGGGCAGGTTCTTTACCACCAGCACCGCCTGGGAAGCTTGGGCTCACTGTTGTCGGGCAGGTTCTTTACCACCAGCACCGCCTGGGAAGCTTGGGCTCACTGTTGTCGGGCAGGTTCTTTACCACCAGCACCGCCTGGGAAGCTTGGGCTCACTGTTGTCGGGCAGGTTCTTTACCACCAGCACCGCCTGGGAAGCTTGGGCTCACTGTTGTCAGGCAGGTTCTTTACCACCAGCACCGCCTGGGAAGCTTGGGCTCACTGTGTAGGGATGTACTGTAAACAGTGGCTGGAAGACACACTCTGAAATTTTAATCAAGGGGAAGGAGTGTTTAATATTGTCAGATACAACAGACATGCGTATTTTAATTAGCTTGTTTTGGCATTAATTGACTTGCTGACTGTCGGGAGCCACGTTAGGCATTACTGACAAAATGGAGGCACGGCCCTAAACCCCCTCCCTTTGTTCCGCAGGCACGGACCCGGAATGAAGGAGTTAGGCTTTGTGATTCTGACTTGTTTTTCCCTTTCCTCAGATGAGTTGACTGGAGAGAATATTAAGGTGCTTATTGTTTTTGAGAGGAGCACGAGAAGGCATAAAGCCTTCTGCAGCTGTGGCTCAAAGAATAATTCATAAAGTTAATCACTGACATTTGTTCAAGGACTTTTACAAAAAAGTGTTCCAGGGTGAGCACACAGGCTGCAGCTTGAGGCCATGGGAGGGATTGCTATCTGAAGCCCATTTGTGAGAAAAGTGTTTATGGTAAAGGAGTTTGCCGAATTGAGGGCTTAGGAATAATTAAAATAGTTAGAAGCTAAAGATTTAAGGATTGCTGTAATGTTAGCATATTCTACTATAGCTTATAGAAATTAGGGACTTTAGAGATATTATTAGGTAGAAGCCCTTTCTAAGAAATAGTAAGCTTGGAATACTAGGGGCAAACAGGACTTAGAAAGATAAGAAATAAACTGAGGAATGTTGTATGCAGCCCAGACATTAGCATGAGTTACAGTGTATTCACAAGGACACATGAGAAAAAGTAGATAAGAAAATCGCTGAGGAAGGAACTCCTTTTGAGGGGCAACATGATTTTTGGAGAAAAATAAATCTGGGTCAATGGGAACTAAAAATATCAAACCTCTGACCTAACGCTTTTGTAAAAGTATAAAAGAGAATCATAAGCTTGAAATAAACAGGCAGTCCAAGAAAAATGAGAGGCTGCCTCAGTTTCTCACCGGCACCACCCATCCCTTCAGGTTGAATCCCTGGCTGCCGGAGCTGAACTCTGGCAGCTGACTCAATCACTAGTGATCTATCATGTGTAGTAACATGCGACATCAGAACACAAAGGTCAAGGGCATGGTGATGTCCCAAGGCTAGTTCCTCATAAAGAAATGAACACTCTACTGACTTGTAGGAGTTACAGGCAAGTAGACTTGGGGCTCAATAGAAAGGATATTAAACTAAAGTCCAAGACATTTCTCTATCAATAGAAATAGCTGACTGATATCTAGGGGAGCAGAGCTGAGTTGGGTAGTGAATTTATCCTAAGTCATTCAAGTGACTTAAGATATTGGGCTTCCCTCATAGCTCAGTTGGTAAAGAACCCGCCTGCAATGCAGGAGACCTCAGTTTGATTCCTGGATCAGGAAGATCCGCTGGAGAAGGGATAGGCTACCCACTCCAATATTCTTGGACTTTCCTTGTGGCTAAGCTGGTAAAGAATCTGCCTGCAATGTGGGAGACCTGGGTTCGATCCCTGGGTTGAGAAGATCCCCTAGAGAAGGTAAAGTCTACCCACTCGAGTATTCTGGCCTGGAGAATTCCATGGACTGTGTCCATTGAGGTCGCAGAGTCAGAAACAACTGAGCAACTTTCCCTTTCACTTTTCATTCAAGTGAGAAAAAAAAAAAAAAAACTAAGAGGTGAACAGAGGCTGTAACCTCTGGAGTGTTTGACCTGAAGTGTCAGACAGAGGAAGTCAGGTTCAAATTTCAAGTCCCAGGGGGTCAAGGCAGGTCAAGTCAAAGCAGCCCTGAAACCAAGTAGGAAAGCCCAGAGCTGGAAGCCAGTTCAAGCCTGGAGCAGAGCAGGATCCAAGGCAGAAGGTCCCAGGTACTTACTGTGTGCGAATGTGCCACCCGTGGCTGGTGGCTGAGAGAAGCTTACATGTCCTGGCAGAATGGCTACATACTTTGTGACCAGTGTGAAATAAGAATTCAAGGTCTCCTTGGTGAAAAACTGAGAATTTCAAGACAGCAAGAGCAGGGACCGTTTTTTTTTTTTTTCAATGTGCACTATTTTTAAAACCTTTATTGAATTTGTCACAATATTGCTTCTGTTTTATGTCTTTGTTTTTTGGCCTTGAGGCATGTGGGATCTTGGCTCCCCAGCAGGGATCAAACCCGCACCCACTGCCTTGGAAGGCCAAGTCTTAACCACTGGACCCCTGCAGGGCCCTTCTGACTGTGGGTCCCGTGCAACTCTACAGGTCGCTCGCCTGTGAAGCTGATCCTGGGGACAGGTTTGGTGGGGAAGGAAGGCAGTGAGCTCCTGGCTGTGTGTGTTACAGCGGAATCTGGTAAGCCCACAGTGGTCATGCCTGTGCTGGATGAAACAGCCCAGAGAATGCTGACTAAAGCCATCCTGATGCTACAAGTCTTTCATTCTAGCAGCTAAAAGCACCCTGGGAGTTGGTAGACCGTGTCACATGGTCCAGAATAATCAGTAAAAAAAAGACAAAGCCAAGGTCCCTCAAGACTCGTGTCTAACAATCCAATCACAGGCTTTCCCCTGTATCATATTCTGTAGCCTATCGCAGCCAAACTACAACTTGGCTGTAACTGAAACAGGAGAGCAGAACAGTAGCAGTGGTACAAATAGTCTTGGGCAGGTAGGGTTCAGCTGACCACATTCATGACTTTCCTAAGGTTACCAATACATTCTTGGTACCAGAGATCACAGGCCCTTCATCTCTTTTGAAGGGTCTATCTCCTTTATGTCATGTAGAGTGATGCTGAAAGGTAGGAAGTGGAAGGGTGACAGTGTGGTCATTGGAATCACGCTACGATGTTGTAACACTCTTGCCTGAGAATAGATCATGGGGGAAAGTACATTCAATCTCCAATCAAAGTCAAGAATCTAAGCAAACCACTGTCCCTTCTCCTCCTGGAAGAAAAAAGATGATCTGCAATGTTGAGGTTAGCAGCCTGCAGAACTTAGAGGTCACACTTAGAAGTCAATCTTTTACCCATATAGGTATACACACACATTCTCCAGGCAAGAATACCAGAGTGGGTTGCCATTCCCTTCTCCAGGGGATTTTCCCAACCCGGGGATCAAACCTAGTCTTTCTGTGAAGAAAGCTGAGCACCGAAGAATTGCTGCTTTTGAACTATGGTGTTGGAGAAGACTCTTGAGAGTCCCTTGGACTGCAAGGAGATCCAACCAGTCCATCCTAAAGGATACCAGTCCTGGGTGTTCATTGGAAGGATTGATGTTGAAGCTGAAACTCCAATACTTTGGCCACCTCATTCGAAGAGCTGACTCATTGGAAAAGACCCTGATGCTGGGAGGGATTGGGGGTAGGAGGAGAAGGGGACAACAGAGTATGAGATGGCTGGATGGCATCACCGACTGGATGCATATGAGTCTGGGTGAACTCTGGGAGCTGGTGATGCACAGGGAGGCCTGGTGTGCTGCGGTTCATTGGGTCACAAAAAGTCGGACACGACTGAGTGACTGAACTGAACTGATATGGGGAAAACGGATTTCTCCCATGTCTGCCAGTGGCTGGGGTTGAAATTACGTAGTGCAAGTGTCAAGCTCTTTCCTTCCCACCTAGACTTGCCAAGCCATGTGGTTTGCAAAGCACGTTTCTTCCTCATGCAAATAACCAGGAACTCAGAGGTTAGATAGAAGACCACCAACTGGTTAAAAATAAATAAAAAGAAAGGAAAAAACACCCCAAAAGATTTTCGAGGCCTAGCTGTCTTGAAGCCCTGCGCTGACAGAGCTGCAACTTAGTTCTGTATATACTCCAGTGGTATTTTGACTCCAGAATAAAGGTTGGGTGTTTTCACAGTCTACTTTCTGCATAGGTCTGATGATGCCTGAGGTTTAGAGAAATCAGACACTGAACCAAACAGGTGGAGAATGTGAAAGGGATCATTCAGGTGTTTCCTCAGATTAAATAGAAGGTTACTCCACAGGCAGTGGCACTAATGGCTCACGTTGATAGACCATCACTAGTCCAGGCCATTTACTATTTTACTTCAACGATTTGTCAAAGATGCCAATGTGTATAGAGGAAAGAGTGGGAAAATTGCACACACGTTTATTTTACTTCTTCACACCAATTGGACATCATTTGTATTTGGCCCTGGCGACCAAATACAGGTGCTACTAAACACAGGTCTGTTGTAGACCAAATACAGGTCTCCAGGTGCTGCTCTTCACCCAGGAAGAGGGGCTGAGGTCACAGTTATTTTAGGAGGAAATTGTGTTTTGGGTAAGTCTTGAAAAGCAAAGCTTACAAAGTCATGGTATGTGTACCTACATGCTTAAAATGATGGTAGACTAAGAGAAAAATCAAGATAGAAAAAATTATGAAAAATATATTAAACTGAACTATTATTTTTCCTGAAAAGTAGTCTAATGTTTTCATTTCTCTCTTCAACTCTAAACGCTATGAACGCAGGGTGGTTGCCATGTCTGTGAAGTGCTGACTGTTGCTTGCAAAATGGGACCCTGTTCTCTAACAGTGTGTAACAGAAGACCTCCAAAGGGACAGAAGAATAAATTAATGATGGGGTGGTGAACAAGTGTTGGAGCAATAGAGCGCTGATAATTGCACATCATGAAAGTCCTTAATGCTACTGAACTGTATGCTTTCAAATGGTTATGGTGGTAATTTATGTGTGTATTTAAAATTCGGAAGTGAAAATGAATAAAAAGCTCAAAGCTTCCCTGGTCCATTGTCAGATGAGTCCATACCATAGTTCAGTTACCATACCATACCATAGTTCGGACAGAAAAATGTCATGAGTCAAGTCACATCTACTCAAGGAGAAGGAACCCCACATATATCGTGGTGAGCCTGTCAGACTGACATTATGTCTGCTATCACATTGGAATAAAAAAAAACAGCAACTAGACATTATCAAAAGGAAATCCCCTAGACTGGCAAAAGTGTCTGTAAGGGGTTGGCGAATTGTGGTCCCCATGTTGAATCCAGCCCCATTGCGTGTTTTTGTGTCTTGTGGGAGCTAATAATGGTTTTCATTATTTTCCAATGGTTGAGAAAAAAATCAACAGGAGAATACTGTTTTGTGACCCATGATCATGACAGGAATTGACTTTTCAGTGCCCCTAAGTAAACCTTGACTGGAACACACCTCCTCCCCATTCCTTTAGGTATTGTCTATGGCGCTTAAAGCCATATGGCAGATTTCAGTAACAGCAATGGAGACCATATGTCCTGTAAAGCCAAAAGGATTTCCTATGTGACTCCTTATTTAAGCAGTTTGCTGGCCCTTGCTCTGGAGAGTGGACACTGCTGGTAGGAGAGAGTGGGCCCCCACCTGCCCTTGCTCCAACATACCCTCACCCACATTGTGTTTTTAGATTTTTTTTGAAATAGTTGATTTACAGTGTTGTAGCAATCTCTGCTGTACAACAAAGTGACTTAGTTATACACATACATGCATTCTTTTTCATATTATTTTCCACTGTGATTTATCACAGGAAATCAACTACAGTTCCCTGTGTGTGTCAGTAGGACTTTGCTGTTTATTCTGTATATAATAGTTTGCATTTGCTAACCCTAAACTCCCAGTCCTCCCCTCCCCGCTCCCCTTGGCAATCACAAGTCTGCTCTCCGTGTCTGTGAGCCTGTTTCTCTTTCATAGGTAAGCTCATTTGTGCCGTATCTTAAACTGTAAATATAAGTGGTATCCTTCATATGTCTTTCTCTGACTTACTTCACTTAGTACCATAATCTCCAGTTGCATCCATTTTGCTATACTCATTTCTTTTTTGGGGGGGCCACATTATGAGGCTTGTGTCCCTGATTGAACCTTGGGTCACATCAGTGAAAGCACCCAGTCCTAACCGCTGGACTGCCGGGGAATTCCTACACCCTCACCTACATTATCTGCTTCCTGCTTTCTCCCCTTTCAAAGCCTTCATACATGCATGACAGTCCATGTCCCAAGTATACCAGCCTTAAGAAGCGGAGGGATGGAAGCACAGCTGAGGACCTAGTCGGTGCCCCGTATTTAAATATTAGCTCTTTGAATCATCTCTGCAACTCTCCCAGAAAGTAGGCTTTATTCACTCCGTTTTGTAAATAATATTAGCTACTTCTCCCTCCCTTTTTTCCTGAGTGATTGCCATGGACCCTAGCATTATTCTATGAGCTGTACATAAATCATTTCATCCTCAGAACAAGTCTACAAATAAGTAGAGTTATACTCATTTTGCAGTTGAGGTCACTAAGGTCAAGGTATATTAAGTAATTTGTCCAAAGTCACTCAGAAAGGAAACACAGGATCCGAATTTGGACCCAGGTGTCTTGGCATGGAGCTAGGACTCGAATCGCTCAGCTAGTAGGCCAGCTCCCACTGCAGAAGTGCCAAGAGGTTCTTGATTTTGCTAAGGAAACCCAGATGATAACGACAGTGGTTGGCGTTTCAAACCAACATATCTTATTTCAAAGCCCACCTTCTTTCCACCACTCCTTAACCGATCTTATCTCAGGATAATAGCCTCTATTAGTCAAGGGACCACTACCTATCACATTTCTAAATCTTCTCTTCTGAGGCCAACAATGGGGCGAGCTGTCATTGTCTCCTTCTTTAAGCAGAACTTGACTGGTAACAAAGTGAAAACCTGTCCTTTTTCTGATCAGACTGACCCTCCTGATCGGAGTTTGAATAATGGTTTTTCAACCAGATATTTTCAGAAATGATACTGATTTGTTGAAGGAGAGAAAGAATATCAACTCTGTTATTGCTGTACATAGGACAGTGACTAAGAGGAGCAGCTTTCTCTGACACATGAAGTTTATCCAGAGATGAGAACTTCTTTAGCTCCAAACAGGCTAAGAAGGCTGAGGGAATGATTGAAGAGAGAGCTGTCCATGTGTCCACATGTAACTCAGGTAGCAAAGACAAGTGCTTTTTCTAAAAAAAAAAAAAAAAAGGGCATTCATAGAAAGCAGTGAAAAGGAGTTAGCAACAGACTCCATTTGAAAAGTTTGCTGGGGACACCAGTTCTGCACTCTGGGTTCCTGGAACTCATATCTGCCTAAAATCGATTGCAACTTGTCAAGAGCTCCTTGGAAGAACCAGAAGTTGGAATGATATGGAAGGCCAGATGCAAAATGCCCGTGAGCAGGAGCCCCTCTTTCTTGTTTCTGGAAGCATCTGAGTGCCTGATTCAGCAGGTAAAGGACAGACTGGACCGTCAAGTGTTTCCTCCTTCACCAACTCCTCCTTCTCCCCTCCCACCCTGCTCCCACATGGAGTCTGCAGCAGAGACTGCACACGCCCCAGGGCCTTGCGTGGGACAGTGAGGCAGAGGATGAATCATCAGAGGTGTTTTGCAGGTGTGTAAATGCTACCCGGATGTAAACAGGAATATAGGACCAAGCTGGCAAGAATGTTTGAGTGAATAACATCGAGGGGGACCATGCAGTTTGAATTTCTAAAGTGGAGAGAAAAAAAAGATCAGAAGCCAATAAGGTGGCAGTGAGACCCTATTATGTGTATAAGAACTGGTATTCGTTTTAGCCAGCTATAAGGGCTTCCCAGGTGGCACTAGTGGTAAAAAAGAAAAAAATAACCTACCTACCAATGCAGAAGACATAGGAGACCTGAGTTCCATCCCTGGGTTGGGAAGATCCCTGGAATCGGAAATGGCAACCCACTCCGGTACTCTTGCCTGGAGAATCCCATGGACAGAGGAGCCTGTGGGGTCACAAAGAGTCGGACACAACTGAAAGTCACTTCAGTTCAGTTCAGTTGCTCAGTTGTATCTGACTCTTTGCAACCCCATGAACCGCAGCATGCCAGGCCTCCCTGTCCATCACCAACTCCCGGAGTTCACCCAAAGCCATGTCCATTGAGTCAGTGCTGCCATCCAACCATCTCATCCTCTGTCATCCCCTTCTCCTCCCACCTTCAATCTTTCCCAGCATCAGGGTCTTTTCAAACGAGTCAGCTCTTTGCATCAGATGGGCAAAGTATTGGAGTTTCAGCTTCAACATCAGTCCTTCCAATGAACACCCAGGACTGTTCTCCTTTAGGATGGACTGGTTGGGTCTCCTTGCAGTCCAAGGGACTCTCATGAGTCTTCTTCAACACCACAG
>NW_011495024.1:2320193-2320726 GCF_000754665.1 Bison bison bison
CACTTTCATGGCTGCAGTCACCATCTGCAGTGATTTTGGAGCCCAAGAAAATAAAGTCTGACACTGTTTCCACTGTTTCCCCATCTATTTCCCATGAAGTGATGGGACCAGATGCCATGATCTTCGTTTTCTGAATGTTGAGCTTTAAGCCAACTTTTTCACTCTCCTCTTTCACTAAGAGGCTTTTGAGTTCCTCTTTACTTTCTGCCATAAGGGTGGTGTCATCTGCATATCTGAGGTTATTGATATTTCTCCTGGCAATCTTGATTCCAGCTTGTGCTTCCTCCAGCCCAGCGTTTCTCATGATGTATTCTGCATAGAAGTTAAATAAGCAGGGTGACAATATACAGTCTTGACGTACTCCTTTTCCTATTTGGAAGCAGTCTGTTGTTCCATGTCCAGTTCTAACTGTTGCTTCCTGACCTGCATACAGGTTTCTCAAGAGGCAGGTCAGGTGGTCTGGTATTCCCATCTGTTTCAGAATTTTCCACAGTTTATTGTGATCCATGCAGTCAAAGGCGTTGGCATAGTCA
>NW_011495024.1:2320826-2334101 GCF_000754665.1 Bison bison bison
CCCACTTGACTTCACATTCCAGGATACCTGGCTCTAGGTGAGTGATCACACTATCATGATTATCTGGGTTGTGAAGATCTTTTTTGTACAGTTCTTCTGTGTATTCTTGCCACCTCTTCTTAATATCTTCTGCTTCTGTTAGGTCCATACCATTTCTGCCCTTTATTGAGCCCATCTTTGCATGAAATCTTCCCTTGGTATCTCTAATTTTCTTGAAGAGATCTCTAGTCTTTCCCATTCTGTTGTTTTCCTCTATTTCTTTGTATTGATCCTTGAGGGAGGCTTTCTTATCTCTCCTTGCTATTCTTTGGAACTCTGCATTCAAACGGGTATATCTTTCCTTTTCTCCTTTGCTTTTCACTTCCCTTCCTTTCACAGCTATTTAAAAGGCCTCCTCAGACAGCCATTTTGCTTTTTTGCATTTATTTTTCTTGGGGATGGTCTTGATCCCTGTCTCCTGTACAATGTCATGAACCTCCATCCATAGTTCATCAGACACTTTATCTATCAGATCTAGTCCTTTAAATCTATTTCTCACTTATACTATATAGTCATAAGGGATTTGATTTAGGTCATACCTGAATGGTCTAGTGGTTTTCTCCACTTTCTTCAATTTAAGTCTGAATTTGGCAATAAGGAGTTCATGATCTGAGCCACAGTCAGCTCCTGGTCTTGTTTTGCTGATGGTATAGAGCTTCTCCATCTTTGGCTGCAAAGAATATAATCAATCTGATTTCGGTATCGACCATCTGGTGATGTCCATGTGTAGAGTCTTCTCTTGTGTTGTTGGAAGAGGGTGTTTGCTATGACCTGTGTGTTCTCTTGGCAGAACTCTACTAGCCTTTGCCCTGCTTCATTTTGTAGTCCAAGGCCAAATTTGCCTGTTACTCCAGGTGTTTCTTGACTTCCTACTTTTGCATTCCAGTCCCCTATAATGAAAAGGACATCTTTTTTTGGGTGTTAGTTCTAGAAGGTCTTGTAAGTCTTCATAGAACTGTTCAACTTCAGCTTCTTCAGCATTACTGGTCAGGGCATAGACTTGGATTACCATGATATTGAATGGTTTGCCTTGGAAACATCATTCTGTCGTTTTTGAGATTGTAAGATGGACTGGAATGGGTGAATTTAACTCAGATGACCATTGTATCTACTACTGTGGGCAGGAATTCCTAAGAAGAAATGGAGTAGCCATCATAGCATAGTCAACAAGAGAGTCCAAAGTGACTTAGCATGTGCTATTAATACAAAAGGATGTGAGAGCTACGTTTTGTTTTAAACTTCCATCATATTCCCTCCCTCCTTGTTTTGATTTTGCCAACACTTACTGAACAGCTAATCTGAACCAAGTCCTGTGCCAGCTTCTATGAGAAGAGGATGAATTGAGCACAGTCCCTGACCAGAAGGAGTTCATATCTAGCATCTCCTACAGACCTCTGAGGGCTAGACCCTGAGTGTCATACCCAGGGTGTCATACTTGCTGACTTGTGCTTTTGATGGGAGAACACAGCAGGCTGGGACTCACAGCTGCCACCCCACGATTCCAGGGCCCCCCACCTGCTCCTCTGTTCCCCACCACCCACCCACAGTGGGTGGAGTGGCTTGGATGGATCTGTAATCTCAGCCACAAAGAGCAGCCCCACCCTTTGTCCTAGTGAAACTCCGGGTTGTCTTGTAATGATGGCCACACTGCAACCTGGTGCCATCTGATAAGGACAGATTTCAAAATGATGCTCATGATTGATGTCAGTCAGCATCAGGCATGAACGTTGACTGACCTACTTGACCTGGGCTCAGTGTTGAGTGCACAGTCACTCCCTCGCACCCACACGCCCTCTCCCCGTTCTTTTGACTCAAGCATTTATGTGACTCCATCCCCCTTTCTAGAAGAGAAAGAGGAAGTGGTCTCAAGCACAGTGTTTTGAAAAATAAACATGAGCAATTCAACAGCTTTGCAGAGAGATCAGTGGGGCAGTGCTGGCTTCCCTCTGGTTCTTATACAGGAACACACCCAAGGGGAGTTTGAACCAGAGTGATTGCCGGTCCCTGGGAGTTGATCAGGAAGGGTCAGATTTGGTGTTTAGAAAGTCAAAGGTGCAGGCCTCACTTGGCAGAAGTTACTGGTACCCAGCCCATCATATATCAGCCGTGTTCCAAGCATGCAGAGATGTTCTGAAACTGAGCTAGTTCAGCAATCTTTTTTGGGTAACAAATAAGAAAAGGATGCTAATAGCCAAGAATTTCCCAGAATGCCTGGTGGCCCCAGCGTCATGATGAGGGCTTTCCTCATCGCATTGGCTCATAGAATTCTCAGCACCACCTTCTGAAGTGATCACCTGTGACCATATCCATTTCACAGATGGGGAAACTGAGCCCTAGTGAGATTATCCCTTTGCCTAAATGTCATGTATCCCTGCCTCATGCTCACCCATCTCCTCCTGCAAGCAGGATCGCCCCTGAGAGGACCCTGGTCCAGCCCAGGGGGCCCTGCCCCTGCCCAGAGGGCTCTGGCCCCACCCAGGGGGCCCTGCCCCTGCCCAGTGGGCCCTAGCCCCACCCAGGGGGCCCTGCCCCTGCCCAGTGGGCCCTAGCCCCACCCAGGGGGCCCTGCCCAGAGGGTCCTAGCTCCACCCAGGGGGCTCTGCCCCTGCCTAGAGGGCCCTAGCCCCACTAGGGGGCCCTATCCCTGCCCAGTGGGCCCTAGCCCCACCCAGAGGGTCTTGGATCTGGAATGCAAGGATGAGGGCAAAGTACATTCATTTCTTTGTACTTGACACCAAATCTCCCTTCCCAGTTGTTTGTGGACCTCAGGTACATTTGGTTGAGATAACCCTACACCTCAATTCCTGACACCCTGTCATCCATCCAGGCAAAGATGATCTCTTGTTTTATTTTATATTTTCCCCCTCCGTTCCCTTCCCAAACATCAATTCTTATCCCATTAGGTTTGCACACTAACATGTTTATGCACATGTCCTGGGGTACAGGAGTACACCTGAGTGTGGGGCTTCCCAGGTGGCACAATGGTAAAGAATCTGCCTGCCAACGCAGGAGACTCCAGAGACGTGGATTAGTCCCTGGATTGGGAAGATCCCTAGGAGGAAGAAATGGTAACCCCCTCCAGTATTCTTGCCTGGAAAATTCCATAGACAGAGGAGCCATGGCAGGCTACAGTCCATGAGGTCTGTAAAGAGTCAGAGACGACTGAGTGACTGAGCACACACATACATGCCTAAATGTACACTCATATGTACATGTATACACATGAACACACATACATATGACATTGTTCTATAAAGGTGTTTTTAAATTCTGTAAGTGGTATTGTGCCATCAATTTTACTCTATGCCTGCTTTCAATGGGCTATGTTTTTAAGTTCTGTTCACACTACTGTTTGTAAATCTAGCTTGTTATTTCTGACAGTGCCAAGTATTCCATCCCTGCCCCTCTCACAGTACCTCTGGTGTGAGCTCATGTGTGTGCATTGCGGGCATGTGGGTAATGCTTGTTTATTGTGTGTTAGCACACTCTGAAGTGTATGTTCCATGAGAGCAGGAAATGTGTTTGAACCACAACAGTATCCCCAGCAAATAGAACAGTGCCAGGCTAACAGTGCCAACATTTTGTGAACTCACTTCAGTCGTGTCCAACCCTTGAACGCTATGGACTGTAACACACCAGGGTCCTCTATTCATGGGATTCTCCAGGCAATAATACTCAAAATAGGTTGCCATTTCTTTCTCCAGGGGATTTTCCCAACCCAGGGGTCGAACCCATGTCTCTTAAGTCTCCTAGCTTTGGCAGGTAGGTTCTTTACCACTGGTGCCATCTGAACAAAACATTCTTAAATAAATGTTTGTTGAATGAATACATGAGTACAAATACATCACGGTTTACTTATTTCTTCCTCTGATGAGGAACCCTGAGCTGGTCTTTTATTCCCTGCTACCATTAACACCATCCGGAGTAGAGTTGCTGGGCTGGAAGGTGTATTCATATTAAACACCCCCGCCCCCCATGCCCTCTCATCCTTTCCCCCTTCCTCCTTCCCTCCCTTCTCTCTCTCCCTCCCTCTCTCTCTGTCTCTTCTTCCATACTTTTTACATATATGCCATTCAGGGTATATGTAATATACCCCACAGGCAGAGGAAAAGAAGGATATTTATGTTCTTGGAGGCTCCACCTCAATTAACCATGAATGAAATCTTTCTGAAAGGCATCTCTGCTGAGGCTGTTATTCCTGAGCAGATATCCAGAACCTCTGATCATCTACGTTTAATGTGTTTCTATTTGACAAGTATTCATGGAGTCCCTGGTCTATGCCAACCTCAGTGATAGGCAAGGAAGCGGGGAGGTGGTTTCAGGAGCACACCTAGTCCTCAAAGGGGAGCAGGCACACAGGGAGGAACATACAATTTGGGGGGGCACCCAGGTGCAGGCGAGGATGTGTGGCCTTCCGGTCTGTTATAGAAACCACAGTGTGCAAGTTTGAGAGGAGGATATTTACTGTTTCTTAGCACCTCCTCACAGATTAAAGCTAACATCACGTGCCTCTTGGTGTGACACAGTAAGAAGATATTGTTATGTAGCATCTCTGCCAAAAGGGCCTCATCTCAACCTAATTGTGGAGAATAAATGAAACAGACCCGAATAAGGGGTTATCTACAAATTCTTTAGAAAATGACAGGAGAGACCGAGCCAGGCCAAGGAGTTGTCCCCTATAAAAGGAGATTAAGGTGACTCGGTCACAGTACGCAGTGTTCAATTCTGGAACGGGAAGAGCAATGCCTCTAAAGGACATTCATTACTGGATCAGTTGGTGAAATTTGAATATGGCATGTATATTAGATCCTGTATTGTGTTAATGATAAATTTCCTAACCATGACGATTGTGTTGTGGTTATATAAGACAATGTCCTTGTTCTCAGAAGCAAAAGCAAAATAATGCAATTTAACTCTCGGATAGTTTAGGAGAAATAACAATAACAATAGCATGTATGTATACAGAGAAACAAAATGATAAAACAATTGTGGCAAAATATTAAAAATCAGTGGATCTGTGCTCTTTGGAACAAAGATGGATGAACCTAGAGGGTATTATGATTAAGTCAGACAGAGAAAGACAAATATTCTATGTTATCACTTATATGAGGAACATAAAAAATAAAATGAATGGATATAACAAAAACAGGCTTATAGAAAACAAACTAGTGGTTATCAGTGGGGAGAGGGAAGGTGAGGGGCAAGACAGAGGTAGGAGATTAAGATAAATAAACTACTATGCATAAAATAGATAAGCAACAAGGGTATATTGCACAGCACAGGGAAATACAGCCATTATTTTGTAATCACTGGAAAAAAAAAAAAAGGAAAAATATACCAAAATATTAAGGGCAAATTGGCTTATGTTTTTGTCTTTTGTTCTTTCTATCAGTGCTAAAAAATAATAAGAATAAAGAATAAAAAGTTTATAATAGAAAAAGAAGAATATCATCACATAGAACATTCTGGAACCTGGGGCCCAAAATGTGGTTGCTCTTAAACTCCACTTACCAAATCAGTGGCTGACAGCAATGAAACAGAAATGAGTGACTACAGAAGTGAGAGCTCGTTTGGGACAGAGAAGTTATTAGGTGCAAAACCCGCACAGAGCAGGAAATGCACATTCCACAGGAAGACCAGAAACCACAGCAGAACGTTCTGGAGTTCTAACCTCCTTCTCTTTCTAGGCCCTTTCTTGTATTTCATGGTAAATATCACATCCAGAACCATCACCGGCATGGAATCCCAAAAGCAAGATAGATGACTCATTCACGTTTGGGTCCTGTTCATACTGACAAAATCCTCTGGGTGAGAGGTAGGAGGGCTTGACTCTGTCCTTTTCTGTCTCTATACACACACACACACAGTCACAGCATCACACCATCCAGGGTTCTCTTGGTCTGAATCCCCACCAGTGTATATATAACAGCACAACGCTCTGTCTGGCATGCTAACCACCCACTGCTCTGAGCAGCTTTTCTGTTGGGGATGACACAGTTCCCTCGAGTCCCTGTGACAATCTCCCCAGGGAGAGAACAGGAACTCTGCTGTTTCAAGGCAGATAGGCTCAAAGGGCTATCTTTGACCACAGTTGTTCCTTGTGGGATTGAACAAGCTGAAGTTGAAGGTTATTTATAGAGAAGGAATATTAGCAACCTAAAAGTGAATTAGCAATCTGGAGGTCAAAGTTTGGTGAAAATGATGATGGATAGGTTGTGGTTGGGAAAACTAGATGGAGATGTCCATAGAAAGAGGAAAAAGTTGGAAAATCTGAAGACAGTATCTTATAGCCCATCAGCAAAAACTAATCTGAAAATGTCAAGGAACAGGTCAAGAGAAAATAAACTCAGGAATCTGGGCATTTTGGAGGCAACTGACTTAGCTAACTGGAACTGGCTCCTATTTCCCCCTTGGAGCCTGGCTAGGCTGAAGGCAGTGAATTTCCCACCAAGCCTGCTGGAGGGTGTGATGGGCAAGCCGGAGGGAGCCAAGGGACTCAGATATCCTGCAGATACAGCAAAACTTTGGAAGGTAGGCTTCAGGTAATAAAATCTTTTAATCATGTGAGTGTAGGTTTAAATTTCTCTCTCTTTCTCTTTAACTGAAGTATAGTTCCTGGTGGCTCACATGATAAAGAATCTGCCTGCAATTCGGGAGACCTGGGTTCGATCCCTGGATCAGGCAGATCCCCCGGAGAATTGCATGGCAACCCTCTCCAGTATTCTTGCCTGGAGAATTCCAAGGACAGAGGAGCCTGGCATCCATGAGGTCACAAAGAGTCAGACATGACTGAGTGACGAACACACACACAGTCGATTTACAATGTTGTGTTGATTGATATTTAGCAAAGTGACTCAGTTACACACATATATACATTCTTTATTATATTCTTTTCCATTATGGTTTATCCCAAGAAATTGAATATAGTTCCCTGTGCTATATAGTACGGAGAAGGCAATGGCACCCCGCTCCAGTGCTCTTGCCTGGAGAATCCCATGGACAGAGGAGCCTGGTGGGCTGCAGTCCATGGGGTTGCTAAGAGCTGGACATGACTGAGCGACTTCCCTTTCACTTTTCACTTTCATGCATTGGAGAAGGAAATGGCAACCCACTCCAGTGTTCTTGTCTGGAGAATCCCAGGGACAGGGGAGCCTGGCGAGGTGCCGTCTATGGGGTTGCACAGAGTCGGATACGACTGAAGCGACTTAGTAGCAGCAGCAGCAGGCATATAGTAGGACCTTATTATTTATTTACTCTATATGTAATTATTTGTATATATTAACCCCAAACTCCCAATCCATGGTTTAAATGCAGGTTTAAATTATTTTTAAGGACTTCCTTGGTGGTCCAGTGGTTAAGACTTCACCTTCTGAAGCAGGGGTTACAGATTTGATCCCTGATCAGCGAGCTAAGATCCCATATGCTTCACAGCCCAAAACCCAAAACATAAAACAGAAGTAATATCGTAACAAATTCAGTAAAGATTTTAAAAATAGTCCATGTCAAAAAACAAAAAATAGTCTTAAAAAAAAAAAAAACAAATTATTTTTAGGTGGCTGCCAGTAAAATGTGAAATGTCCTCTGGGACTTGATGTTACACTCTTCAGTTTCAATATCACATTATATCCTTAGCTGCCCCCTGTCTCCACATTGCCCATGAACCTCAACCCAGCACAAGTTCTTAAGGTCATTAAGATGGACAGTCAAAATCCATGTAAATATCCCCACTGAAGTGAGTACCCATGGGCCCAGCTTCCTCCCAAAGGTGACATATATTTATGTCAAACGAACAATCACAACCCTTGTGTGTTATCGGCCTGCCTGTGATGAAAGAGAATATTTTGTTGAGGGGGTTGAGAGCCCTGGAAGGAAGTTGCTTAATCTAAGTGGAAACCAAACCCTCACTTTGGTTTCCTTGGGAAATTTTGCAGTAACTGCTTCTCTATAATTAGTGAGCACGAGCCTGGCCAAAGTTGTCACCTAGACCCCACCTAGCACGTGTAGACACCAACGGTGCCCAGGCCAGGGCCATCACAGTGGTCTTCTTTGCCAGCCTGAGCCATAGGTGGTCTGAGTCTTGGAAGGAACCACCCAGTCTGGGGGGCTTTCAAATTTTTGTTCTAAGTCAGGGTTTCAGGAGTCAGGGATTAGCAGATACAAATTGTTATATATAAAGAATGGATAGACAACAAGTTACTAGTGTACAGCACATGGAACTCTATTTAATATCCTGAGATAAATCATAATGGAGAAGAATATGAAAAAATAAATGTACAACTGAATCTGTACAGCAGAAATTAACACAACATTATAAATCAACTAAACTTCAATTAAAAAAAGAAACAAAAAAAAAGAAAATCAAAATTTTTTGTAAGTCTACTGTGGATGGAGGGAGGAGAGGAGAGGAGGAAGGGGAGGAGGATAAAGATGAGACTTTGGCTCACAGTAGGGTCACCTCCCCCCGTGGCACGTAAGCAGGTCCAGATTTTAAAGGGGTTCCTTTAAGAGGTAGTTAACAACCATGGAGCAGTTTTTGCCATTTCACTGATGAGGAAATGAAAGTCCAGAGAGGTTAAGCGCCTGGCCCCAAGTTGTGAGTTACAGGAAGTGGCCTAGGCTGTGACTTCACGTCCAGGGCCCCTTCACCAGCCAGTAACACTGAGGACAGGGGCTGAGGAAAATCTGCAGGGGCAGATTGACAGGGGATCAACTGATCAATTACCTGTAGATCCCTACTATGCAGGCAGCAGGTGGCGCTAGCGGTAAAGAACCGGCCTGCAGGTGCAGAAGACTTAAAGAGACATGGGTTCGATCCCTGGGTTGGGAAGATCCTGGAGGACAGCAGGGCAACCCACTCCAGTATTCCTGCCTGGAGAATCCCATGGACAGAGGAGCCTGGCAGGCTACAGTCCACAGGGTCACAGAGAGTCAGACATGGGACTGAAGCGATTGAGCACACACATAAGTGCAGGCAGCATTGTGCCAGCTTCTGAGAGGTACAGAAAAGGGTTTAAGTCATATCATCTTTCCCACAAAGAGCTTACCCTATACTTGCAGAGACCTGACAAATGTTCAAAACGTGTAAATAACAGTGCAAATCCAGGATGGTAGAGCACGGAAATCAACGCAGGGGGAGTATGAAGAGGGAGAGGGCTCTCGGAGGGAGCTCAGTGGGGAGGCTTCCTGGAGGAGGTGAGCCTGACACAGCCCAGGGGGCCCTGAGAGGACAGTGTCAGCTGCAGAAACAGAGGGGTCCTGAGGACATAAAGGAGTCTCCTGGCGTGGGGTTTGTTCACACCGGGAAATACTGAGAGAAGGCAAACAGGCGGGAGCCAGGGGGTTGATGAGCACCCCAAACTCAGTGTGGACAAACAGAGGGAAGATGAAAGGAGATGCTGCTCAGAGTTGCCTGCACCCATCAGCTTCTGCATCCCCCCCCCTCGCACCCACTGATCTGAGAGTCACGGTGAGGCCGCATCCCATAGACACCCACTGCTGGTCCTTAGATCAGACTTCATCACCCCACCTCCTCCTGGTCCTCTCTCTGCTCCTCTGGCCCCTGATCTGCCTTCCCCACCCTTCTGATGGCCACCAGAATTCTCTTGCTCAAAAGCCAATACCACCATGTCCTCACTCTGCTTTAAGATCCAAGGACCCTGTTGTCTGTAGGTAAGTCCACACTCCTATGCAGGGCAGACCAGACCCTCCAAAATCTGCCCACACCTGCTTTATGGCCCCTTCCCTCTTCCCTCTTCCCATAAACCACGAGCATTCCCTCTACAGCTCTCTGAATCCTCCATGCCTTTCTGGCAGAGTACATTGTTTGCAGCCAGTCTATCACTGTCTTTTAACTTCTGTTTGAAGTCACCTCAAATGCATCACCTCCTCCAGGAAGCCTTCCTTCCTTGATGCTCAGCTTCCTGACCCTGAGCTTCAATAGCACATCATTCTGCCTATTCCGTCTCCATTTGTTTTGCTGTTGTTTTCTTTTGGGTGGCATGCCATGCAGCATGCAGGATCTTGGTTCCCCGACCAGGGAACAAACCTGTGCCCTCTGCAGTAGAAGTCTGGACTCTTAACCACTGGACCACCAAGGACGTCTCTGTCCCCATTGATTCAAATATCTCCCTCTAGGAGCCACAGCTGGGAACCCACAGCTGATTCTCATTCTGTTCTGCACAGGGCCTGATGTGGATCATGATTCATAGACAGTGGCTTAATAAAGGATGAATGAACAAGTGGCAGAGTATGAGAAAGGAATAAAAACTGAAGCCAGGTTTTCAGGCTATTTGGAGTAAATGAATAGAAGACAATTTGGACAGAGGTGGCCCCATGGATTGCTCAGGTTGCCTTGCTGGGGTCACCCCCTGTGTCACTGACACCCCTATGCTTTCATGCTGGGATTAGTCTTCCAGGAGGGGCACCCCTAGACCAAAGCTTACTTCAAGGATTATTTTGATGTTAGAAGTCCAAACATAACACAGTAAATCAGAAAGAAAAAATGGATTTAGCCATAATCCCTCAATACAATCAATTACTATTACGTTTTAATTTTCCTTCCAGTCCCTTATGTCTTGTGATAGTTTTATGTGTCATCATGACAGGGCCAAGGGATAAACTGGCAAAATATTATGCTATATGTATCTTTGAGGGTGATGCACCCCACTCCAGTACTCTTGCCTGGAAAATCCCATGGACAGAGGAGCCTGGTAGGCTGCAGTCCATGGGGTCGCTAAGAGTCGGGCATGACTGAGTGACTTCACTTTCACTTTTCACTTTCATGCATTGGAGAAGGAAATGGCAGCCCACTCCAGTATTCTTGCCTGGAGAATCCCAGGGACAGAGGAGCCTAGTGGGCTGCCGTCTATGGGGTCGCACAGAGTCGGACACGACTGAAGCGACTTAGCAGCAGCAGCAGCAGCAAAGGAGATTAGCATTTAAGGCAGTAGATTGGAGTAAAGACCTGGTCTTCCCTGGTGGTCCTGTGGTTAAGAATGTGCCTTCCAAGGCAGGGAGCTCAGTTTCCATCGCTGGTTAGATAACTAAGATCCCACATGCTGTGAGACACCTAAGCCCATGCACTGCTGAGCCTGCATGTCGCAACTGAGGCCTGACACAGCCAAATGAATAATTATTAAAAAACAAAATTCTTTCTCAGCCTCGTGGGAGGGTATCGTCTGATCCACTGAGGGCCTTGATAGAACAAGAAGGCAGAGGAAGAGGGAATTCTTTCTTTCTCCTTGAGCTGGGACACCACCTTCTCCCCTTGGACATCAGGCTTTCAGACTTGGACTCAGACGCACACCTGGTTCCCAGGCCTTCAGATTTGGACTGAACCACACCACCAGCCTCCAGCTTGCAGATGGCAGACTGTGGGACTTCTCAACATCTATCAAGGAGCCCATCCCTCATAATAAATCTCTTCCTCAAATCAACACATTGTACACCTTACACTTACTGACACGTCATATATCAGCTATTTCTCAATAAAGCTAGGGGGTGGAAATCTCTTTCCATATATCTGTACATATCCTATTGGTTCTGTTTCTCAGGAGACCTCTACTAATATATATCTACTGTTGCAATTCTGGCTTTTTAAATATAATGTGTAAGTGGGAAATCAAAATTCTTGATAAGACATCTTTTATTAGCTTCCCAGTGTTCTACACACAATGGGTGCTTAAGAAGTCATTTGAGGCAGACTGGCATGTAACCTGACCAGACGCTTTCCTCAAAGGCACTGTCACCCTGGCCATGATTCCTGCAGAAGAAGCCTGTGATCATATCTCTCCATCACTTCTGGTCCTCGTTTTTCTACCCCAAACCCACCTTTTCCCTTTAAATCTTTCCCCTCCCCAACTTGTGGGATCTCAGTTCCCCAACCAAGGATCCAACCCAGGCCTTTGCAGTGAAAACACAGAGGTTCTAACCAGTAGACAGCTAGAGAATTCCTTCCCTTTGAATCTTGTTTTTATTCCTTTATATTCATTCGGTCAACATTTTAGTCAACAAAGAAAGAAAGTGAAGTAGCTCAGTCGTGTCTGACCCTTTGCGACCTCTTGGACTGTAGCCTACCAGGCTCCTCTGCCCATGGAATTTTCCAGGCAAGAGTACTAGAGTGGGTTGCCATTTCCTTCTCCAGGGGATCTTCCCAACCCAGGGATCGAACCTGGGTCTCCCGCATTGCAGATGGACGCTTTACCATCTGAGCCACCAGGGAAGCAAGTACTAGCCAACAAACGCAAGTGCTAACCACTGAGTGGGCCGCAGACTGAGCCTTGTGCTCACTTCCCTGGGGCGTGGGCTGCCTGCAGCCTGTACATTGCCCCCACCAGCACTCCTGCAGCCCCACTGCCCCCAGGACCCTGTATTGTTCAAGACTCTTCCAGTTCCAACCAGGAGTCCTTGTGTCCCTGCTGCTGCTGCTGCTAAGTCGCTTCAGTCATGTCCAACTCTGTGCGACCCCATAGACGGCAGCCCATTAGGCTCCTCTGTCCCTAGGACCCTTCTTTTGTGTGAGCTGCACTTGGAAGCAGAATGACTGTCCAGCTGCATTAAGAAAGCCCACGGTTGAGATTGCATCAGCGAGCCCTTGTTCCGTTGCTATGAAGGCTGGGCTGTTAGGTAATAAGCCATTCCAAATGGAAAACAAGCCTTTTGTAAAGCCTGAAATAAACTCTTGCCACATCACCCTGAGGCCACAAACAGTCCCTTCCACTCTGAAACAACGAGGCTTAACTAACTATGGAGAGCCCAAAATGTCGTTTCTAACTTTAAAGAGAATGGGGACTCTGACCTCAGGGAGATGAGGGGTGAGCTGCTTGAGGGGAGCTCCAGGCAGTGGGGTTGAGGCAGTGGGTCCCCCCTGGGCAGGAAGCTGCCTTTCCCAAGCTGCTTCTTCAGGAAATGTCCAGGAGGGTAGGCTCAGAAATGTCACGTTGCTGAAGGATGGGGCTCGGGGGAAGGGATTGCTTGGATGGAGGCAAAATTCTACACCAGCTTGGAAGGAATTCACCTCCAATCCTGAGACCTACAGAACCATAGGCCCCCGGGACTGGGGTGGGGAAGGGTTGGTGCCTTAGCCTCCCCATAAACTCAGGATGAAGCAGGAAAGAAAGTCGAATTTCTCACATACTGCTCTCTGATGGGGCAGGCGGCTGAGCAGTGTATCCTTCAGAACTGTCGACTTTCCATATGCACTTGCACGCACGCACGCATGCACACACACACACACAC
>NW_011495024.1:2334201-2362641 GCF_000754665.1 Bison bison bison
ACACACACGGTCATAGGCTGAGTTGAGTCTCCCTAATACCTACATGTTGAAGTCTTCACCTCAGAACGTGACTATATTTGGAGACGGGGCCTTTAAAGAGATGATAAACATAAAATAAGATCATTGGGCTGGGCCCTAATCCAATATGACTGGTGTCATTATGAGAAGAGGTCATCAGGGCACAGACAGACACAGAGGAAAACCACGTGGACACGGGGAGAAGACGGCCGTCTACAAGCCAAGGCGAGACGCCTCAGGAGAAGCCAAGCCTGCAGACACCTTGATCTCAAACTTCCAGCCTCCAAATCTGTGAGGCAATAAATACCATCTGTTTAAGGTGCTCAAACTATGGCACTTTGTTATGGCAGCCTGAGCAGACAAATAGTCTTCCCACAAACTCACACGCGCACACACCCAGACACACTCTCTCATACAAAAATCACTCACCCACATGAGGCTCACACAGACTCTCACAAACACTTACCTCTGCTACACACACACTTACCCCCTTCCACACACAAACACTTATCTCCCATCCCCATGCCATCTACACAATACTTGCTCCATTCACACACTTTCTCACATGCTCTCACGTACTTCCTGAGGCCAGAGACTCGGGCTGTGGTTTTGACTGTGGCTCAGGCCCACGCCGAGGCCAGTTCCCTTCCTTGAATGGTGGGCTTTTCTCTCTGTCAAGCTCACTCCTCTCACTAGAACCGATGCATCCTGGGCCTTTTGCGAGCACTCTTGACTTCCTGCATCCTGATCCTAGCAACATGCTCTGTCCTGACCTTGGCCTGGACCAGGAGCTGGGAGGCCTAGACTCTGCTGACCATGGCAAGGAGCAAACACTCAGAACCTCAAGATCCTCACCTCTAAAATCAGGGTTTATGCTAGCACAGCAATTCTCAAAGTATGGCCCCCAGACAGCGGTGTCAGGACCACCTGGAACTTGTTACAGGAACAGATGCTCAGGCCCCACCCAGACCTACTCATCAGAACCTAAGGGAGGCAGGGGAGAGGAGCCCAGAAGTCAGTTTTTAACACGGTCTTCGGGCAAGACTGGTGCAGGCTAAGGGTTGAGAACCACTGAACTGGAAGATCTCTAAAATTCCTGCCAGGGAGGATAAACCTACCAGACGTGTGGTCATTATGGTGGGTATTATTTATGAAATAACTTCAATGTGCCCAGCTCTTTGCAAACATTGTCTCTATAACAACCCTCTAAAGTAGGTGTCATTAAATGTATTTTCCATGGGAATGAAATGAGGCCCAGAGAGGTTAAGTAACTCACGAAAGGACACACAGCTGGAGATAAGCAGGAGGAAGCTTTGCCCCCTGGCCGCCTCATTGCGTGCTTCCCCACCACTCCACCTGGGCTACCACACTGATGAGGGCCTGGCCCCCTCTCAGCATTCTGTGGAGGTTGCTCACTTTCTGGTGGTCCTGCGACCTGCTCTTCCCACCTTAACAACTTGCCAGCCTCCCTCCCTGCCCTCCCTATTACAGTACCTTCCAGCTCGGCCCCTCCTCCCACCCTCAGTCCAACGCCAAGTCCTGCCCTCCTCCGACTTCCATGGCAATGAACAGAGTCATCACAACCGGTCCACAGGTCGACACCACAGTTGGAGCCAACTTGGCTCCCAGGGGAAAGAGACCAGGCCTAAGTTCAAGCCTGTGATGGTCTGAAAAAGCACAACCTCTCCCCTCACAACTTCCTCTAACAGAAAAGCCTCCTGCAGGTCATGTCTAGACTTGATCCTCATGTGATGCAAAATCCCGTGGGAGAACAAGGCTTCCCCCTTGTTCTTGGGGCCTGTGGGCACCGAGCAGAAGGAGGGCCCACCACAGGACTGGTGTGAGCAGAGAAGCCAGGGCCCCCTGAGGCTGTCCCTCCTGGTCCCCTAGCACCCGCTCCCTGGTCTCCTTAGCAGTGCACCCCCGGGCCCCACCAGGACAACAGGAGTTCTGTCTGTCTGTCCTTAGTTTTTCCATACAGGAAGTTCCAAATTTATTGACTGAATGAATGAACTCCTGTTCCGGCTACTAGATTTTTCATCAGGGGCAGCTTTGTATACACGTACATACACACACACGTGCTCATGCTCTGGGGCTGGTGGAGGAGCCAAAGGGAGGAGAGAAGAAAGAGACAGGACAGGGCCTTCCCTGGTGGTCCAGTGGCTAAGACTCCACACTCCCAGTGCAGGGGTTCCCGGGTCAGGGAACTAGATCCCGCAGGCTGCAACTAAAGATCCTGGGCACCACAACGAAGGGGGAGTTCCCAGGTGGTGCAGTGGTAAAGACTCTGCCTACCAACGCAGGAAACACAAGAGATGCAGTTTCAATCTCTGGGTTGGGAAGATCCCTGGAGAAGGAAATGGCAACCCACTCCAGTATTCTTGCCTGGAAAACTCCATGGACAGAGGAGCCTTTACAGTCCATGGGGTCGCAAAGAGTCAGACACGACTGAGCACAGCCCCACCATCACAATTAAAACCTGGTGCAGCCAAATACTTTTTTTTTTTTCTTTTTTATGGCAGGACATGACAGCTGGGCAGAAGGAGGCAGGGAATGGGGCAGGAGAAAACCACAGCGGGACAGAGTGTGAGAATGGATCATCACACAGTGCAGGCCTATGGAAACAAATCCAAGCTGAGGCTCAAGGAAAAGAAACACAAATTGGAAATCAGGCCTGAGACCTGATCATGCATGAGGTCTGCTAATAAAAATGATCATTTGTGCTGAGTACAGAAAGGTCACTGACGCGACCACAGCCGGTTCCGCACCCGTAAACTTGGCTGAGAGTGGACTCAGACCCAACTGGCCAGTTTCCTTGTGGGCAGGGCTAATTGGGCGGGATCTGGAGGCTCACCAAGGGGAGTTTTGTGGGCTGAACTTTCACCGTAAGTGACGCAAGGTTTGGTTTCACTTACTATTTGTGGACAAGTCCTTCCTTCGCTGCTTTTTCATTCAGGGAAAGGTTTTGCATAATGTTACATCCGGGTTTCTTTCTCAGGACGTCCTTGTCACGTGACCAGACTGGGACCGCCCCCGCCCCCAACACACACACACATGCCTTCTCTGTCCACGTTAAGACCTGATACCCCCAATTCCTTCTCTTCCCCTGGGCTTGGCCCCTCTGACTCAATGGATTCTCTGGGAATCCTGGATAATACCATGAGCTGAGGCCCAGCCATCAGCTGCCTGGACTTGGCTCATCTGTTTCCCTGTATTCCTCTGGGATGGTCCAGAATTTGGGATAGGTGGGCCCCTGCTGTCCTCTAGGATCTGGAAACAGAGAGCACCTCCCAGACAGATGAGCACTCCAGACAAAGTCAGGAAGGTCCTTGCAGTGATAACCTCGTGCAATGGGTGGACACAGGCCAGCACACCACCAGGGACACACAGGCTCACCAGGGCCCATCAGGAGGCAGCCGAGGCTCAGAAAGGTTGAGGGGTACAGCCAGCCAAGTGGGAAATCAGAGCTCCAGGCTGCCACTTCTGCCTCCAGATCTGTGTTCCTCTTACCGTTCTGTAAAACTCCAGTAATAACTGATGGGCAGTTCCTGGACAAGCTGCCTCACTGGGATTCAGTCCCAGAGAAGAGACGTGGTGCCAGCGATGGGTTTACTCGGTTCTGGAGGGAGCTCTGTGGCCTTCGTGACCCAGCCTCGTGAGCAGTCTCCTCTTCCGTGTTGTGCCTGGGGCTTAGGGGTGATTGATGCCAGCTGAGGTTCTCACGGAGGCTCCACGCAAACAGGTAGTGAGTAACATCACAGGTGTTGAGCTTCTCCTGCTCAGCACAGCCAGGCAGATGTAAAACAAACAATACATCTTACTGTGACAGTGCATGTACAGTGAAAGAGGTCAAGAGGTACAGACTGCAGTTACAAGATAAGTAAGTCCTGGAAAGGTAACATACAGCACAGTGACTCTAGTTAATAATACTGTATTGTGTATTTGGGTATTTTTCTCCCCATTTTTGGCCAAGTCTCATGGTATGCGGGATCTTAGCTCCTCGACCAGGGATCGAACCCAAGCTCCAGGTTTGGAAGTGCAGAGTCAACCACTGGACCAGCAGAGAAGTCCCTGTATTGTGTATTTGAGAGCTGCTGAATAGATCTTAAAGATCTTATCACAAGAGAAAACAGAGTTTGTACCGACTGTGGTGACAGATATTAGCTAGACTTACAGTGGTGATCATTTCATAATATATACAAATGTTGAATCATGTTGTACACCTGAAACCAATAGAATGTTATGTGTCAATTATATCTAAAATTTTTTTTTTAAATAGCTGTGAAGTTTTGTCACTAATCTATAAACACTGGGTGGATATTTGAGTAGTAATGAAGAAAATAATATGGCAAAGGGAGTCTAATCATTAACAAAACCCATGCTAAAACTGCTAATCCCCTTACATTTTTGAAGGACCTGTTAACGTTGAGCTGATGATACATTGCCCCAGGGCAAGAGTCCAGTTTCATCTTTGCTGAAACTCTAGCTGAGAAAGTAAATTCTATAAAAGTTAAACGAGTGGCCAACAACCTCTAGCTTTTCAAAAGAGGAATTATTTCTCAATTGTAATGCCAGAGTTTATCACAGGCAGGGAGAGCTTAGGAAATCAAACCATTAAAGGACTAAGCTCAGAGCTGGGATGATCATAAAGCTCTTGACCCTCCTGCTTCATTCCTGGCCCCAGCATTCTGATAAGAGCAGGGGTGGGCGACAGCTGGCCCAAGGGAATAAGACGGGGGGATGAGGGCTGCAATCAGGTAGTAGCCATAGCAGCAAATGCAAGAGAGGAGAAGGGAGAGCCACGTGGCCCAAGACAGAGCCAGCTGGGTGGACAGCCAAGGGCTTTTTGAGCCCCTCTGCCCCAGACCCTGCTGACCTGTCGTTCCTTGAGCTCCTGTGCTAGTAGCCTTTCTCCTGAGGTGACTGAAGCATCTCTGTGTCCTTCGCATCCCCCGGGACACTGGGGACCTGGGATTTGATTACTGTAAGAACCTCTTTCATTACTGTAAAGCCTCCTGTCTGGCTGTTAGATGCTCTGATGTTGTTACTGGCTGAGTTGTGTCCCCCTAAGTCCACCTGCTGAAGTCCCAACCCTCACTACTTCAGAACGGGACCATATTTGGAGGTATGATCTTTATAGAGGCCATCAAGTTACAATGAGGTCATTAGGGTGGATGCTAACCCAGTTTGACAGGTGTCCCTATCAGTTCAGTTCAGTTCAGTCGCTCAGTCGTGTCCGACTCTTTGCTACCCCATGAATCACAGCACACCAGGCCTCCCTGTCCATCACCAACTCCCGGAGTTCACTCAGACTCACGTCCATCGAGTCAGTGATGCCATCCAGCCATCTCATCCTCTGTTGTCCCCTTCTCCTTCTGCCCCCAATCCCTCCCAGCATCAGAGTCTTTTCCAACGTGTCAACTCTTCGCATGAGGTGGCCAAAGTACTGGAGTTTCAGCTTCAGGATCATTCCTTCCAAAGAAATCCCAGGGCTGATCTCCTTCAGAATGGACCGGTTGGATCTCCTTGCAGTCCAAGGGACTCTCAAGAGTCTTCTCCAACACCACAGTTCAAAAGCATCAATTCTTCGGTGCTCAGCCTTCTTCACAGTCCAACTTTCACATCCATACATGACCACTGGAAAAACCATAGCCTTGACTAGACCATAGAAAGGGGCAATTTGGACACACACACTGAAAGAATGCCACGTGAACACGAAGATGGCCATCTACAAGCCAGGGAGGGAAGCTGGAACGGATCATTCCCCGATGGCCTTCAGAAGGAACCACCCCTGCCCACACTTCCACCTCAGACTTCCAGACACTGGAACTCTGAGACAACAAATGTCTGTTGTCTAAATCAACGTCTGTTGATTTAGGACGCTGACACAGCCAGTGGGGTCCTCTGCCCAGCCCAGGAACTCTCTGACCAACACAGTCCCACATCTTCAACCACTTCAGTTCCAGCCCTTTAATCTCTGGTCCCAAAATGAACCTTCTGATTTTGTCTTTTATTTTATTTTGTTTTAAATATTTCAGGATGACTATATATGCAGTTTTAAAACTCAGGTTGTATAAACAGGTTCCTATTAAAAGGCAGCAGCTCCCAGCCTCTTGTCTTCCCAGCCCAGTTCCACTGCCTAGAGGTGAAGGCTCTAATCGTTCCTATGTTTAGCTGTCAGGGACAGCTCTCCTCAGCAGAGCGCTGACTTGTGCCCTGTTCCAGGAGCACCCTCACTAAGAGCATTCCTGGAAAACGCCAGAGAAGGTGAAAGAAGATGTCTTCCTGAGGAAGCAGTGAAAGTGAAATTGAAAGTGTTAGTCACTCAGTTGGGTCTGACTCTTTGTGACCCCATGTACTAAAGTCCACCAGGCTCCTCTGTCCATACATAGGATTCTCCAGGCAAGAATACTGGAGTGGGTTGTCATTCCCATCTCCAGGAGATCTTCCCAACCTAGGGATGGAACCTGGGTCTCCTGCATTGCAGGCAGATTCTTTACCCGAGAATCTGAGCCACAGGGGAGTTTTGTGGGGAAGCAGGGGTGTTATAAATAGCCAGCCAGCTGGCTTGCTAAAGGGACGCGGGTGCTTGCGAATGGGATGCTCAGCCCCCAGTGTTCCGTGGCTCCTGTCACAGAGCAAGGACAGGACCCAGAGCAGATGAGATGGCCAGCCTGGAGGCTGTGGGGCAGAAGTGATCATTCCACTAGACTGTCCTGCCATACCTCTGTGCTTCCTTCCCAGTGCAGTCCCTGGCACAGAGAAGACCCTTGATTTGTAAATATCTGATGCTAATCATGGTTGCAGGGAGAGATTATTATAGCTACCCTGACACTTCCATGTTTCTATGTGTCAAATAATTAGTTGGCAGAGGCTGCTTTTCGGTTTTTTTGTTGTTGTTGGGTTTTTTTTTTATGGACTTTGTTTTGTGAGCTGTTTTATATTTACAGAAAAAAATGAGCAGAAGAAAGTGCATAATGAAGACTTCCCTGGTGGTCCAGTGGCTAAGATTCTCTGCTCCCAATATAGGGGGCCTGAGTTTGCTATCTGGTCAGGGAACTAGATCCCACATGCTGGACTAAGGGTTCACATACTGCAAGGAAGTTCAAAGATCCTGCATGCTGCAACTGAGACTCGGTGCAGCCAAAATAAATAAAACATAACAGATCCTATTTTTAAAAAGTACATAGTTCCCATATACCCTTCTCACATACACACACACATACACACACATTTACCCAATTATTAACATGCATTATTGAACATGGTACACTTGTTATAGTAGATGAACCAATATTGACACACTGTTATTGAATAAAGTCCAATTTACGTGAAAGTTCTCTCGTGGTGCTGTACATTATGTGAGTTTGGCCCAGTATAATGACATGTATTCACTAACACAATATCAACACAATAGTTTCATAGCTCGGAAACCCCTCTGCACTCTTACCTAGTATTCATCCCCCCACCTCCCTGGAAACCATTGATTTTTATACTGTCAGTATAGTTTTTCCCTTCCAGAATGTTACGTAGTTGGACTATATATACACATACTATATAACGATATATATGGTTATATAGTATGTAGACTTTCAGATTGGCTTCTTTCAGTTAGTAACATGCAATTAAGGCTCATCCATGTCTTTTCCTGGCTTGATAGCTCATATATTTTTAGCACTAATATTCTACTGTTCGGATATACCAAAGTTCATTGATCCATTCACCTTCTGAAAGACATTTTCATTGTTTCCAAGTTTTGTCAATTATGAATAAGCATTTGTGTACAGGCTTTTGTACTATGGACATAAGTTTTCAACTTCTTTCGATAAATACCACGGAGCATGATCGCTGGATCATATGGTAGGAGTATATTTATTTGGTATGAAATGATCAAGCTGTCTTCCAAAGTGTCTGTTCCATTGTGAATTCCCACAGAAATTAACAAGAGTCCCTGTTGCTTGACGTCTTTGTCACCATCTGGCATTTTCAATGTTCTGGATTTTGGCCATTCTAATAGCTATATAGTGGTATCTCATTGTTGGTTAAATTTAAAATTCCCTAAGTACATATGATGCTGAGAATCTTTTCATATTTGTCACCTGTATATCTTCTTTGGTGAGATATATAGATCTTTTGCCCATTTTTAAGTTGGGCCATTTGCTTTCTTACTATTGAGTTTTGAGAGTTCTCTGTGTATTTTGGATACTGATCCTTTATCAGATACATGTTTTGCAAATATCTTCTCCCAGTCTACAACTTGTCTTCTCATTCTTGTGAGTCTGTTCTCCTTCCAGATGCTTAGAAGGGTCAATGAGGACAGATACCCAGTGTCTCCAGCGTATATTACGTGTGCCCACACTCACAGGGCAGCAGGCTGACGTGCGGGGCCACATCTAGGTGGTGGGAGATGGATGGATTGGAGGAATGGATGGAAGTATGTCAGCTTTCATTGTACTAGCTCCATCCATCCATCTGTCCATCCACCCAATACATAAGGTGTGCCCATTACGTACCCTGCCTGATTCCAGGCATTAGGAAAACAAAGATGAGTAAAAACAGAGTCCTCAGCTTGCCTTCTAAAACCACACAGGCCGGTCTGGGAAGTGGAAAAAGAAACAGGTCATTTCAGTGCAGGATGAGAAAGTGCCTGGTAGGTACAGTGGGGGTGGGGAAGACCATTGGAGGGGAGGAGAATCAGAGTGAAGGTCTCACCTACTCTGTGGTCTTCAGGGATCCCCAGGAGAGCACAAGGGAGCATCCCCCTACTGGCTGAGCCTTTTGCAGACGTGCCAGAGGCATTTCATCCCCAGAGGGCAAGGGTCAGACCTCTCCCTACTGCACTCTCACTGTCACGGCCACAGCTTCCTCTTTGTCACTTTCACGTGGCCCCCAAACAGGAACTGCTGCAAAGCCCTGAGCACCTGTGGGTGAAGCAGCTCTGGAGATGGGTAAGGGTGGGGGGGGCCTTCACACCCCAGGGGGGCAACCAACAGCTCAAGCTTCAGTGCAGCAGCAATGGCTACACTCACGGTCAGCCTAGCCGAGGACCCTAGGGCAGGCAGTGCCAGATGTATTCCTTTCGGTGTACCCATCATCCTACCCACCCCCTCCCCACAAGGAGACCCTTAGGAAGGTGGTTATCACACACTTGTGAAGGGGAACCAAGCAACTTCCCATTTTCAAGTTTCTGTAACAGGCAACATCGGGGGAATCTTTCCCCATCTCTCTCTACTGGAAGTTCTTTTAGTTGTCAAGGCAATGCATGCTTCTCTGGTTAAACCTTCAACGACAGAATGACAGTAGAGGGTAGTCTAGGCTGAAAAGTTAAAACCCTTCTCATTAATCCACCACCACATTACTCTCCCCAGAGAGGACAACGGTCACCACTTCTTGTGTCTCCTTCCCAAAGTGAAAAACATACATATCTCTGGCTGGAGGGAAATAGGCAGTGGGATACAGTGTTCTGTGAGCTCCTTCTTCACTTATCTCTACATTTTGGATATTTTTCCGTGTTACTATAGACAACCCAACTTAACCTTTTCTTTTCATCAATCCCTTGTCTGTTTTTCGAGGCAATGGCTTATGCTCATGAAAGACCATAAACTAGAACTGGCTGGGGGCTATTGCCCACCGTAGTAGCGGAAGAGGCCACGGAATGAAATAGAAAAAGCATCCGACAGATCCAGCCCAGAATTCCAGTGTGCTTGTTGTGTTGCCTTTGTAGATTTCTACACTTCTATGGGCTCAGATGCCACATGCATAAAATGCAGATTACTGCATTTATTAAAATGCATTTATTGATTTAGGTTAAGGGTTGGAGTGTAACAGTTGCTCAAGAATTGTACTGATGAACCTATTTGCAGGGCAGCAATGGAGATGCGGACATACAGAACAGACTTGTGGACACAGTGGAAGGAGAGGGTGGGCGGAACTGAGAGACTAGCATTGAAACATGTGAATTACCATACGTAAAATAGAATTACCATATGTAAAATAGATAGCCAGTGGGAATTCGCTGTATGACGCAGGAAACCTGGCGCTCTGCGACATCCTAGAGGGATAGGATGGATGGGAGGTGGGAGGGAGGTGCAAGAGGGAGGGCACACATGTATCCCTATGGTTGATTCATGTTGATACATGGCAGAAACCAGCACAATGTCGTAAAGCAAGTATCCTCTAACTACAAATAAATACATTTTAAAAATAAAAACTTCCAAAGTTTATATAGTAAAAAAAAAAAAAAAGAATTGTAGCTCTTCTTAAATACACGGAGAGACATCCTATGTTGATGGATTAGAAGCCTCGATGTTACTAAGAATTGAGGGTGTGCTTGCTAAGTCAGTTCAGATGTGTCTGACTCTTTGCAGCCCTATGGACTGTAGCCCGGCAGGCTCCTCTGTCCATGGGGATTCTCCAAGCAAGAACACTGGTGTGGGTTGCCACGCCCTCCTCCAGGGGATCTTCCTGACTCAGGGATCAAACCTGAGTCCCTTACGTCTCCTGTATTGGTGGGCAGGTTCTTTACCACCAGTGCCACTAAGAATTAAGTAATTCTCCCCAAATTGGTCTGTAGATGCAACTCCATCCCCGTCAACATCCCATTGGGGCTTTTTTTTTTTTTTTTAAACCCCTGAATACTTGCAATGGTTCTCACCTGCTGCACACGGGACTCATTGAGTTTTGAGTGAGCTGGGCCTTGCGGAGGCTCCCGGCTTGGGGTTGTTCACTTCGAAGCTACTGTTGGTTTGCCTTCTGCACCCCACGTGCTCCTTAACTTTCAGGAATTCTCACTTTGGTAATAATTGAAGTGGGGCCTCTCACACATGTATTCGTTCCTGGGGCTGCTGTAACAAAGAGAACAGCATTTATAGTTTTACAGTTCTGGAGGCCAGAAGTCCAGGGCCAGGGCTGGTTCCTTTTAACGTCTGGGGAGGAATGTGCTCCTAGCTTCTGGTGCCCTGATGGTCATATTTGACATTTTGTTGCAGATATACACCTCAATGCCGGCTTCCATTTCACAGTGTTCTCCCTGTGTGCCTATCTGTCTCTATAACCAAAGTTCTCTTTTTCATTAAGACACCAGTGCACAATAGATGAAGGCTCACCCGAAAGACCTCTTTTGAATCTAATTATCTCTGTAAAGACCTTAACTCCAAACAAGGTCACGTTCTGAGGTCCTTGGGATTAGGACTTCAACATTTCTTTTTGAGGGGACACAATTCAACCCATAATGGGCTGTAAAAGAATAAAATGATGCTCTACATTTAAAAAATGGATACCTTGGGACTTCCCTGGTGGTCCAGTGGCTAAGGCTCCATATTCCCAATTCAGGGAGCCCGGGTTCCATACCTGTTCAGGGAACTAGATTCCACGCGCCTCAACTAAAGATCCTGTGTGCTGCAGCAAAGGTCAAATATCTCTCTTGCCATGACCAAGACCCAGCGCAGTCCAATAAAAACGAACAATATATTTTAAAAACACTGGGGTTAGTGATACTATTTGTGTGTGTGTGTCTATTCTTCAAATTTCTGTAACATCATGAGATAACTTTTGTTAAATATTAGAATGATTTATACTGCATGGAAATACCCATTTCTGCCTCTGTCCACAGTTTGTCACGGACATGGCATGGATTTGAAAATCAAGGGCAAGGTTTTACTTTAGGAGATTATCTAATAATACACAGACACACCTCTTTCTATTGCCCTTCCTTCACTTGATTACACTTCAGTGATACTGCCTTTTTAAAAAATAAAAAACAAACTGAAGGTTGGTGGCAATCCTGTAGTGAGCAAGACTATGGGGTGCCATTTTTCCAAAAGCATTTGTTCACTGAGTCTCTGTTAC
This sequence comes from Bison bison bison, assembly GCF_000754665.1. Taxonomy (NCBI): domain Eukaryota; kingdom Metazoa; phylum Chordata; class Mammalia; order Artiodactyla; family Bovidae; genus Bison; species Bison bison. The sequence continues at coordinate 2,346,067 of NW_011495024.1, forward strand.
ATTTTGGTAATTCTTGCAGTATTTCAAATCTTACTTGTTATGATCTGTGATTAGTGATTTTTGATGTTGCTTTAACTCACTGAAGGCTCAGATAATGGTTAGCATACTTTAGCAATAAAATAATTTTTAATTAACCTATGCACGTTGTTTTTTAGACATAATATGATTGCACACTTAAGAGACCACAGCATAGTGTAAACATGACTTTTATATGCACTGGGAAACCAAAAAGTCATGTGACTGCTTTAGTACAACATTTGCTTTATTGGAGTGGTCTGGAATGGAATCCCCAGTATCTCTGAGATACACCTATACAAATCCTTCTACTCCAATTGGCGGATACGATTTCACAGTCCAGAATTTACAATGAATTAAGAAAATGAATGTGCTTTATTTAGCTTCCACGAGCTCTTGCTTCTCTAGTATGTAGATTTCAGTTGATACCTATGGAATCAGGACTGAGAATTCTTTGTCTCTATTTTCAATTTTTTAAAAATTTGTTTTGTTTTGTTTTTAAATCATTTGGCCTTACTACACAGCATGTGGGATCTTAGTTCCCCGACCAGGGATGAACCCCATGCTCCCTGCATTAGCAGCATGGAGTCCTAACCACTGGACCACCAGCTGCTGGGGCTGCTGCTGCTAAGTCGCTTCAGTCATGTCCGACTCTGTGCAACCCCATAGATGGCAGCCCACCAGGCTTCCCCATCCCTGGGATTCTCCAGGCAAGAATACTGAAGTGGACTGCCATTTCCTTCTCCAATGCATGAAAGTGAAAAGTGAAAGTGAAGTGGCTCAGTCGTGTCCGACTCCTAGCGACCCCATGGACCGCAGCCCTCCAGGCTCCTCCACCCATGGGATTTTCCAGGAAGAGTGCTGGGGTGGGGTGCCATCGCCTTCTCCGCTGGCCCACCAGGGAAGTCCCTATTTCCCCTTTTCACAAAGGCTCATTGATGGTAATGGGGGAGATGTTACATTTCAGAACCTGTCTGTTACTTCAGTTTTACAGTTGTTAATTTTGTTTTCCTGGACCTTTGAGGCAGGAGCCAGACTATACACCTGTACCTGGGACCAGGAAAGGAAGACGGGAACTCAAGAAAGCCAGGACAGGCTGCTAGCTCCGTGCTGCTGATGTCTCAGAGCCATGCCCTCTGAGGGCTGGAGAGGCCAAGATGAGAGCCATGAGTGGGTACCAGTCATTCTGGGGGGCACCATGGACCAGTCCTGCCCTTACTCCTTTCTGCAGGGTAGGCAGAGGTACAATTCATAAGTAATGCTCATTAGAGACCTCAGGGATCGATTTCTAGGAGTCCTGCTCTTTTTTGTTCCCCTTAAAGAGACCCATTGGACTTTCCTGGTGGTCCAGTGGATACGAATCCCACCTGCAGGGGACACGGGTTTGATCTCTGGTCCAGGAGGATTCCACGTGCTGCAGGGCAACTAAGCCCGTGTGCTCCAACCACTGAGTCCACGCACCCCAAGGCCTGTGCTCTGCAACCAGAGAAGCCACCCCAGTGAGAAACTTGAGCCCCGCAACTGGACAGCAGCCCCTGCTCACCACAACTAGAGAAAGCCCAAGCACGGCGGTGGAGACCCAGGACAGTCATAAATAAATAAATAAAATTATTTCTAAAAAGAAGAGCGGCCCATTGTGTCTCTGCATGACATTTCCGAGTCCCAGACCTCTGTTCAGTCTCTTCCTGTTTTTTCAGTTTTCACAAAGGCTCTGGCATCACTGATGGTCATGGGGGAGATGACGTATTTCAGAACCTGTCTGTTACTTCTGTTTCACCGTTGTTGGGTTTTTTCCTGGACCTTTGAGGCAGGAGCCAAGCTACACACCTGTGCCTAGGACCAGGAAAGGAAAATAGGAACTCAAGAAAGCCTTTGTGAAAACCGAAAATAGGGACTTCCTGGTTGCCCACGCTTCCTTTATCTGCTTTGTAAACTCCTCTTTCCCTTCAAGATTCAGCTCAGGCATGGCCCTCCCCATGCTCCTGTTTATCTCTGCCCCCTGCCTCACCCCCAGCATCTGGCACAACACAGATGCTCGGCGAATGCATATGTTGAATGCATAGGATGAATGAACTTTCAGGCAAGGTGAGTGGATTATGGAGACAGCATGGGCTCCTGACGCTGGAGAGAGGTCCATTTGCATCTGAGACCTGAAATGTACCAACGGGGAGACCTTGAACAAGAGATTTAACCTACTTGTTCCTCGGTGTAATCACACAGGAAACAGGACAGAAGTATTTTACACTGCATTATCCACAGCTTGGCTAAGGTGAAAGCATTATGTGAATTTTCGAGTGCCTCTGCCAATGCCAGAAATAACAACACTCACAACCAGCACTTCTGTGTTCTTGCTGCACGCAGGCTTTCTCACCTGCTATCCCAGGGAGCCCCACAGTGACTGGGAGAGGGATACTAAAACCCTAAGTTTACAAAGAAGAACATGATGATTCAGGCAGGTGCAGGGACTTGCCTCAACACATGGCAGACCCAGGCTTTACACAAATCCCTCCCACTCCCTGGTGGCTCAGATGGTAAAGAATCTGCCTGCAATGATGGAGACCTGGGTTCAATCCCTGGGTCGGGAAGATCTCCTGGAGAAGGGAATGGCAACCCACTCCAGTGTTTTCGTCTGGAGAATTCCAAGGGCATGGGCTCGCAAAGAATCCAGCACAACTGAGTGACTAATGCTGCCACTCCCAGAAGGCACGTCTGCTTGCTGAGTGGCAGGAAGGGGCACATATCCCAGAACAAGGACCCCAAAGAGCTCGACTCTGATTGGCGATGGCTGAAAGGCTGGCAAACAGCCACTTACTTATGAATTATTCAAACCAAAACCCCAGTGAACCTCTAAACACACCAGAAGTCACTGTTTATCTCAGATTCACAGTTTATTGCTTCCCCTCTCCCGAAGGATTCTACTCTTGCCTCAATGCTAGAAGGATGTTTCTGCATCAAATCAGGTTATTTCCTGATTTGGTAGGACCAAGTGAACAGGGACACAAAGCAATTTGAAATCTGACCACTTGCCAAGATGTATTTCAGGACAGCCAGAGACCAGGGGACCACTCTTCCTCTTCTTCTTGTTTTTCCTGTTGAGTAGAAGGAACCAGGTGCTTCTCAATAGAGGACAGCCCACCCGCTTGCTTACAGAGTGTGTAGAAGATTCTCTGTGTGTCGGCCACGTGTGGCAGGGCCAAGGATTCAAGTTCTGTGATATACGGCCCAGAGAGCAGGATCCAGCTTGCTTTGTGTCTGTCTACATTTCCAAATAAGAAAACTGAGTAAGGGCCAGGGCAGTGCTAGTTTCAGGGCTTTTAGTATCAGTCAGCCCCAGTGAATGCCAGCTATTCATTGTTGTCTGATGAGTTCTCCCTAACCCTGAGCTGAAAACAATAATCATTTTATTATTGTCTCCTACGTTCATGGGTGTGAACTGGGGTCACTTGAGCTGTGCCCTTGGGGTTGCTGTCAGGCAGTGGCTCGGGTGGGGGGTGGTCTCCTTACCTGTACATCTGATAGTTGATGCCTGTCATTGACTAGGACCTCAGGGAGGGCTGCCCTCCCAGACACCTGCCCGTGGCCTCCTTGTGTGGCCTGAACTTCCTCACATTATGGAGGCTGGGTTCCTAGAGAGAGAATCCAGGAGGACCAGAGGGAGGCTGTTCCACCCTGCATAGCCTGGCCTTGGAAATCACACTGCAGCTCCTCAGTAGTCAGTCTTCCCCCCTCCCAATTCAGAGAGGGGACATGAGCTGCTTCTCAATGGGAGGAACGTCAACATTACATCAACGCAACAACACGTCAACTCAGCATCACGTCAACACAACTCTTTAAGAACATATGTGATGGGAGATGGTGCTGAAGCCATCTTGGAAAATATTATCTGCAGTGTGGAGCTGGACAAGCTTGACTTCGTGACCTCTAGCTCAGTGCTTCTACTTCAGTTCACTGCTTCGGGAGGCATATGGGGTAGTAAAGTTGAGCACCTATAGATTAAACCCTTCTATAATGGCAACCCACTCCAATGTTCCTGCCTGGAGAATCCCAGGGACGGAGGAGCCTGGTGGGCTGCCGTCTGTGGGGTCGCACAGAGTCGGACATGACTGAAGTGACTTAGCATATGATACAGAAACCCTCAAAACAAAACAAAACAAAAAAATCCCTGGGGTATATTAGTTGCAATATCTGTGACAAAAAGCCTGTTGCTGTTGTTCAGTCACTAAGTCATGTCCAACTCTTTGAAACCCCATGAACTGTAGCACACCAGGCTTCCCTGACCTTCACCATCTCCCAGAGCTTGCTCAAACTCCTGTCCATTGAGTTGGTGACGCCATTCAACCATCTCATCCTCTGTCGTCCCCTTCTCCTGCCTTCAATCTTTCCCAGCATCGGGGTCTTTTCCAATGAGTCAGCTCTTCACATCAGGTGTCCAAAGTACTGGAGCTTCAGCTTCAGCCTCAGTCTTTCCAATGAGTATTTAGGATTGATTTCCTTTAGGATTGACTGGTTTGATCTCCTTGCTGTCCAAGGGACTCTTAAGAGTCTTCTCCAGCACTACTAGCTTGATAGTATCAATTTTACAGTGCTAAGCCTTCTTTATGGTCCAGCTCTCATATCCATACATGACTATTAAAAAAACCATAGATTTGACTATATGGACCTTTGTCAGCAAAGTGATATCTTTGTTTTTTTAATACGCTGTCTAGGTTTGTCATAGCTTTTCTTCCAAGGAGTGAGCGTCTTTTAATTTCATGGCTGCAGTCACTATCTGCAGTGATTTTGGAGCCCAAGAAAATAAAATCTGTCACTGTTTCCATTGTTTTCCCATCTATTTGCCATGAAGTGATGGAACCATATGCCATGATCTTCGTTTTTTGAATGTTGAGTATTAAGCCAGCTTTTCACTCTCCTCTTTTGCTTTCGTCAAGAGGCTCTTTAGTTCCTCTTCACTTTCCTCCACTTTCTTCTAGGGTGGTGTCATCTGCATATCTGAGGTTGTTGACATTTCTCCCAGCAATCTCAATTCCGGCTTGTGCTTCATCCAGCCGGTATTTCCCATGATGTACTCTGCGTATAAGTTAAATTAACAGGGTGACAATACACAGCCTTGATATACTCCTTTTCCAATTTGGAACCAATCCATTGTTCCCTGTCTGATTGTAACTGTTGGTTCTTGACCTGCATACAGATTCCTCAGGAGGCAGGTGAGGTGGTCTGGTATTCCCATCTCTTTAGGAATTTTCCACAGTTTCTTGTGATTCACACAGTCAAAGGCTTTAATATATTCAATGAGGTGGAAGTAGAAGGTTTTTTTTTTTTTTGGAATTCCCTTGCTTTTTCTATGATCCAACAGATGATTTCACTTTGATTTCTGGTTCCTCTGCCTTTTCTAAATCGAGCTTGTACATCTGGAAGTTCTCGGTTGAAATACTGCTGAAACCTAGCTTGAAGGATTTTGAGCATGCTCTTGCTAGCATGTGAAATGACCGCAGTTGTAAAGTAGTTTGAACATTCTTTGACATAGTGTTTCTTTGGGATTGAAATGAAAACTGACCTTTTCCAGTTCTGTGGCCTCTGCTGAATTTTTCAGATTTGCTGGCATATTGAATGCAGCACTTTAACAGCATTAACCTTTAGGATCTGAAATAGCTCAGCTGGAATTTCATCACCTCCTCTAGCTTTGTTCATAGTAATGCTTCTTAAGGCCCACTTGATTTCACATTCCAGAGTGTCTGGCTCTAGGTGAATTAACTTTAAAACATATAGGGCTCTGGCACTTCCCTGGTTGTCCAGTGGCTAAGACTGTGCTCCCAATGCATACGGCCAGGTTCGATCCCTGGTCAGGAAACTAGATTCACCCATGCCACAACCGAGAGTTCACACTGTTGCAACTACAAGTTCTGCGTGTTTCAACTAATACCTGGTGCAGCCAAATCAATAAATGTTTTAAAAATATGTAAAGCCCTTATAAATCAGTGATTGTCCCAATATTTAAAAAAATAAACACTTGAAGAGACAATTGAAAGTAAAATGAGAAGTATACATTTAAAAATATAAACAACACCCCTCCCGTGTGTATTTAATCTGACTGTCAAAGGTGAAAAAAGAACTTTCCAAAGGCAAAAATATTACGAATGGGCACTCTCAAGCACTCCTGCTGGCGGGAGGATAAGTTGGTACAACTTTCTGGGAGCAGTTGGGCAATATTTATTAAAACCTTAAAAATTTTAGTCATGAGTTGGAATTTACTCTGGGCTTCCCTGGTGACTCAAATGGTAAAGAATATGCCTGCAATGCTAGAGACCTGCGTTCGATCCCTGACTTGGGAAAATCCCCTGGAGAAGGAAATGGCAACCCACTGCAGTATTTAGAGAAATAAATAAGGACTTGTCATATCAGAGCAAGGTGTCTCCCTTCTCCTCTCTTCCTCTTTGGTAACTATAAGTCTGAAGACTATCATTTTTAATGACTGTTCATCTGTTATATGAATGGATAATAAACTCACCAGCTCTCCTATCTGAATCACTTTGCTGTGCGCCTGAAACTAACATCCGCTAGAAACCAACCATATGCACTCAGTTTCTCAGTCATTTCAACCTCGCGGACCATATCCTGCCAGTCTTCTCTGTCCATGGAATTTTCCAGGAAAGAATACAACAGGCAGGTTGTCATTTCCTTCTCCAGGGGATCTTCCCAACCCAGGGATCGAACCCATGTCTCCTGCAGTGGCAGGTGTATTCTTTACTGTTGAGCCACCAGGGAAGCCCCAAATTTCAGTTTTAAAAAATGACTCTGAAACACTGGGCTGTTTAGGGGAAACCTGTATTAAAATGTAGAGGCTTGAACACATTTGGGACAGTAAAATTTAGAGTTCCTCTGGTAGCCGCTTAGGCAACTGGCCTTAAGAAAGTTCTTTAAGAATTCCCTAAGGCATGCTTCCCTGGTGGCTCAGTGGTAAAGAATTCGCCTGACAATGCAGGAGACACCAGGTTGATCCCTGATCTGGGACGTTCCCACATCCCATGGAGCAACTAACTGAGGGCCATAACTATTGAACCTGTGCTCTAGAGCCTGGGAGCTGCAACTACTGAGTCCATGTGCTTCAATTACTGAAGCCGGGGCACCCTAGAGCCTGTGATCTGCAGCAAGAGAAGCCACCGCAACAAGAAACTCCTGTCCCTCAACTAGAGGGTAGCCCCTGTTTGCTGCAACTAGAGAAAGCCCGTGCAGCAACAAAGACCCAGCACAGCCAGAAATAAAAATAAATAGATAGATTAGATGATAGATGATAGCTAGATAGACAGGTAAAAAGAATTCCCTAAGTGTCCAGTATGACACCACCCTTATGGTAGAAAGCAAAGAGGAACTAAAGAGCCTCTTGATGGAGGTGAAAGAGGAGAGTGAAAAGTTGGGTTTAAAACTCAACATTGAAAAAACTAAGAATATCATGGCATCCAGTCCTATCACTTCATGGCAAATAGATGGGGAAACAATGGAAATAGTGATGGATTATTTTCTTGGGCTCCAAAATCACTGCAGATGGTGACTACAGCCATGAAATTAAAAGACACTTGTTCCTTGGAAGAAAAGCTATGACAAACATAGACAGCATATTAAAAAACAGAGATATTACTTTGCCAACAAAGCTCGGTCTAGTCAAAACTATGGTTTTTCCAGCAGTCATGTACAGATGTGAGAGCTGGCCCATAAAGAAGGCTGAGCACCAAAGAACTGATGCTTTTCAACTGTGGTGCTGGAGAAGACTCTTGAGAGTCCCTTGGACTGCAAGGAGATCCAACCAGTCAATCCTAAAGGAAATCAATCCTGAATACTCATTAGAAAGAGTGATGCTGAAGCTGAAGCTCCAATACTTTGGACACCTGATGTGAAGAGCTGACTCATTGGAAAAGACCCTGCTGCTGGGAAAAATTGAAAGCAGAAGGAGAAGGGGACTACAGAGCATGAGATGATTGGGTGGCATCACCAACTCAATGGCCAGGCATTTGAGCAAGCTCTGGGAGATGGTGCAAGTCAGGGACGTCTGGAGTGCTGCAGTCCATGGAGTCTCCAAGAATTGGCCACAGCTCTCAACCAAACAACGAGGGTCCAGTAGTTAAGACTCTGTGCTTCCATTTCAGCAGGCATGGTTGGCCCCTAGTCTGGGAACTAAGATTCCATAGGCAGTAGGGCCAAAAACGTTCTTTAGCAGAATGGCAGGGAAAGCCTGAAACACAGCTTCTTTTGGGGAGGTTGTCTGATCACCGACCCAAGCAGACATAGACAGGTGTTTCCTGCCCTCTAGTGGTCGCTTCTGGAATTGCCTCCTAGGAGAAACCTTGACTCTGGGACTGGAGAGCTCTCACGCTCTCATTTGGGTCCATCTTTCCCCAGGTGGCTCAGTGGGTAAAGAATCCACCTGTCAATGCAGGAGACAAAAGAGATGTGGGTTTGATCCCTGGGTCGGGAAGATCTCCCGGAGGAGGGCATGACAACCCACTCCAGTATTCTGCCTGGAGAATCCCATGGACAGAGGAACCTGGCAGACTACAGTGCATAGGATCACAGAATCGGACATGACGGAAGCAACTGAGCACGAACGTGTCCTTCACCTGCACTTCACTTCAAACCACCAGCAGCCAATCTCAGAGCCTGTTGTTCATGGCTTTTTGGCCCTTCCACCTCATAATGGTGTGTTGTTTTGACAAGGGCCCCTTGTAAGCGTTCTTCTCCAAAATAAGGGACTCTCCTTTAGGCATCCTGGGTCAAGAGTTTGACGAGCAGCCAGGGCTGGACCTCTGAGCTGCAGGTGGGCAGTGACCATCCCGCCAGAGTGGCTGGGTCTTTCCAGTCCTCCTCAACCTGCTTGCTCCAGGATCTGCTAAAAGAATTTTGCAAAACCAGATTTCCTCTTGCATTTGTATTCGAAACATTTTTCAACAGAGGTTTGCTCAGTTACAGAAAGATGTAACTTCAGGTGTGCTGTCCACATTGATACTTAAAAATTAAACTGTTACTTCACTCTACTAATTTACTCAGCAAACCCCAAATACAAGAGCATTTTAGATCTTCTGTCAGTGGTTGAAAAGAACTATGAATAAATCCCTTACGTCCTTTCTCTCTTTGTACTTGTATCCCCGTTTCCTAAAATGTTATTGTAAGGGGATATGTTTTTGCCCTGGAAAGTCGTTTACTCACTACGATGAACTGAATAATCCAGATCAAAGGGAAAGGAAAGAATGCTGGAGTGAGGCACCCCATGGGGAAGGGCAGAGAAGCCTGTCAGGTGGTGGTCGCTGTTGATCAGTCGTTCGGTCCTGTCTGACTCTTTGCGATGCCATGGACTGCAGCACACCAGGCTTTCCTGTTCTTCACTATCTCCCTGAGTTTGCTCAAACTCATATCCATTGATGCCATCCAATCATCTCCTCCTCTGCCGTGTCCTTCTCCTCCTGCCCTCAATCTTTCCCAGCATCAGCATCTTTTCTAATGAGTCGGTTCTTCACATCTAGTGGCCAAAGTATTAGAGCTTCAGCTTCAGCATCAGTCCTTCCAATGAATATTCAGAATTGATTTCCTTTAGGATGGACTGGTTACATCTTCTTGCTGTCCAAGGGACTCTCAAGAGTCTTGTCCAGCACCATAGTTTGAAGGCGTCAGTTCTTCGGCACTCAGCTTTCTTTGTGGCCCAACTCTCACATCCATGCAAGACTACTGGAAAAACCATAGCTTTGACTAGACGGAGCTTTGTCGGCAAAGTAATGTCTCTGCTTTTTAATATGCTGTCTAGGCTTGTCATAGCTTTTCTTTCAGGGAGCAAGTGTCTTATAATTTTGTGCAGACACACAGAGAAGGGAGCAGATGGGGTTCCAGGTCTGAGGAGCGAGGCTGAGGGACACGGAGGGCTGCCTCATGGACTACTCACTATTATTCTCCATCCCCGTGCTTGCTTCTGGAGGCTCTGTCACCTCACTGCGGTACCTGGAGCACTGCTGCGGAAGGAGGTTGGGCGGGGGGGAGGCAGGGTCTGTCCCCTGCTCTGCTTCTCCTTGGAGACCTTTGAGGAGGAAGATGGCAGTCTGGACTTGGGAGGGGGGTGCTGCAGGGGGCATGTAGGTATCAACACCAAAGATCCCAGAGGCCCCTGTGGAGCAGAGAGGAACACAGACCCACAGGCTCAGCAGCCGGAGGGCAACTCGGCACAGATAGATGCCAGCTAGAAATGCCAGAGGTCCTGGCAGCTGCCCGCTCCCAACACCGTGCCTGCTCCCAGAGAGCTCGGTTCCTGAGGGAATGTGCCTGAACTCCCCTCACCTCTTTTTTTTTTTTTTTATTTGGCCCTGCCTCCTGGCATGTGAGATTTTAGCCCAACCAGAGATCGAACCCAAGTCTTCTCCATTGGCAATATGGTGTCTTAACCACTGGGCCCCCAGGGAAGTCCCCCCTCACCTACTTCTGTTATGAGACTTTTCGTTTTGTTAGGGGAACCACAATCCAAAACTGCCTGCCTGGGCCAGGCCCAATAGTAACCACTTACCAGGCAAGGTCATGGTAAGGAACTCTGAACTAACAAGCTACCACCAACCAGAACTCAGGAAAGGTCAAAAGGAGAGAGGTGATGCCGTTTCATATATCCCACCAACCTCCCAGCATCCTTCAAATTGGAATCCATCTTGAATGAGTGACGCGTGTGCCACCAGGAAAGACCCAGAGTCAGAGTGATTGGCCAGAGACAACCTGGAAACTCACCCCACTGCCATAAAGCCTGAGACTGGCGCCAAGTGGCGGAGCAGCTCTCCCACCGGGTACCCCTTCCCAATAAGGTCTCTTGCTCTGTCAGCACATGTGTCTCTTTGGACATTTCATTTCTGAGTGTTAGACAAGAGCCTGCTGTCGGGCCCTGGAAGGGATCCCCGTTCTTGCATGCCTCCTGTACTGTCAGAAATTCTAAGTGTTAATATTTATGTTATCTAAGCCCAGCACCATATGCGCACCTAACAGATACTCAGCACATGGTGGTCGTTTCTAAACTAAATCTGTGAATGGATAAACAAAACAATGGAAGCCCTCTTGGGCTTAGTAACCAGATCCCTGAACCTTTATTCCTCAGGTAAGAAAAGTTAGTTGCTATAAGTATTAAAATGAAATGGCTTAAGTAATAGAGGGCATTCATTTGGCTTTGAGGAAGGCTGATCAAAGCAACTATACTTGCACAGCATGTCTGTCTTTTAAGACCTAACAGTTTATTTTTTCTGAGAAGCCTTTTTGAATTACTTATACCTGTCAGCTACAAATTGGCACTTGCCATGGGCACTAGCCATCTACCTCTACAAGGATTAAGTCATACCCTGCTACAACTGCTGACCTTCAATACCGCCTGAAGGGAGTTCAGGGTGGACAGCAGAAATGAAGCACTCTGTCCTCTGAAAAACAGGCAGAACAGGTCTTCAGATAGTTAGATATGTTCAGGAGCTGATATTATGAGCCCAATTCTTGTATCTCCTCATATCTGCTGCTGCTGCTAAGTCACTTCAGTCGTGTCTGACTCTGTGGGACCCCAGAGACAGCAGCCCACCAGGCTCCCCCATCCCTGGGATTCTCCAGGCAAAAACACTGGAGTGGGTTGCCATTTCCTTCTCCAATGCATGAAAGTGAAAAGTGAAAGTGAAGTCACTCAGTCGTATCCAACTCTTAGCGACCCCATGGACTACAGCCCACCAGGCTCTTCGGTCCATGGGATTTTCCAGGCAAGAGTACTGGAGTTGGGCGCCACTGCCTTCTCTGCTCCTCATATCTAGGAAAGCACTAAATTCCTTTACAGTGACATCTACTAACTAATCCTTCTGCAAAAATATGTGCTTGATTCTATGAACTCGCCTTTCACCAAAACCACATATGTACTGACCTAGGTCCCTGCCTCTTTGGAGCAGTTTCTCAGAGCTATCTGAGGTGCTATCTCTGGGGCGGCAGTCCTCATTTTGCCCTAAATAAAACTTAACTTGCAGGTCTCAATTTTTTTTAGGTCAACATATCCTTCTTTCTTTCTTCTTCTTCTTCTTTTTTTTTTCTTGGCTACATCATGCAACATAAAGGATCTGTTTCCCAGTCAGGGATTGAACCCATGCCCCCCTGCAGTGGAAGCATGGAATCTTAACCACTGGACAGCCAGGAAATGCCCCATCTTTACTGGCCTCCTAAACTCTGTGTGTGCATGTGTAGGTAAATTGATCATTTGAGGCATCAACCTATGGAATACCCTTTCTCTCTACCCTCTGACCCACTGGGTCTACACCACTGGGACTACATTGGCCCCAGGAAGGCTGTAGTTGGAATTATGGTGAACAAGGTTTGAGACAGAAAAGACTGGCAGGGCCATGCCTGTGGGCAGAGAAGTCCCCACCCTCATCGCCCCTAAAAGAGCTCAGAACAGAGGAGGGGGGAGGGGAGGAGACAGAGGCAAGTGCTCTTGTGGGGGTGCTGGCCGGGAGCGGGGTGCTGGTGGTGGTGGGGGAGGAGCAGAACCTGCGGGGAGTGGGGGGTGTGGAGGCCCCTCTCAGATTCCACAGGGACCTCCGCAGGGAAGGCCCCAAGAAAGGGCATCGAGGGAGGAAGGCAGCCCACCCACCGCCCTGTCTCCCTGGGAGAGGGAAGGACAGCTTACCTCACCCCATCTATCTGTAGGACGACTGGGGAGCCGCTATTCGGGCAGGGCAAGTGGTCAGGAGGAGGAGGCTACAGAGTGACCCGTGAGGATCAGGCGACCAAAGATTCTGAGACCCACTGAGGGAGACGCTGGGGCAAGAGAGCTTCTGCGCACAGGCAGCACCCGCAGAGAGCCACTTGGAGGGAAAGACTGGACACAAGCTAAGGAGCAGGTCCGCGAGGTCCAGGTGCTGCCAACCAGGTTCATGTGCCGGACACACAGCGAGAGGCGGAGGCAGTGAAACAGGAGGGGAGGGGGGCAGGGTACAGTCTTTAAAAGGATGACAGGGTCTTTGAGGATATGACAAAAACTGCTTAGAACTGTTAGACCCAAGATGGTGGAAAGTCGACTTCCAGCAGACCTTGAGACTCGCTGGGCACTCTTTGTAATATATTAGCGCATGCTATGGAGAAGGCAATGGCGCCTCACTCCAGTACTCTTGCCTGGAAAATCACATGGACGGAGGAGCCTGGTGGGCTGCAGTCCATGGGGTCGCTAAGAGTCCGGCACGACTTTCACTTTCACTTTTCACTTTCATGCATTGGAGAAGGAAATGGCAACTCACTCCAGTGTTCTTGCCTGGAGGATCCCAGGGACGGGGGAGCCTGGTGGGCTGCCGTCTATGGGGTCACACGGAGTCCAACACGACTGAAGTGACTTAGCAGCAGCAGCAGCAGCAGCATATGCTAATAACACACCGGCAGGTGCCATGACACTGCTGAGGCCAATCATAAAAAGCCAAAAAGTGAGCGGGTAGCCCGAGTCCTGGAAATTCCCACCTCTTCTTGAAAGTAGTAGGAATAATCCTCCCACTTATTAGCTGGGAAATTGCCCCGCCCATAGAAAACAGTGTGTGCTCCCCTTTGAGATGGCCCATATTCTGTCAATGGAATGTGTAGCTCTCTAAATAAATCCACTTTTTACCTATCACTTAGCCTCTTGCTGAATCCCTTCTGCCCTGAGGGATAAAGAATTTGAGCTTCATGGATGGGGAGGGAGGCAGGAGGGAGGTTTGGGATGGGGCACACATGTACACCCATGGCTGATTCACATCAATGTATGGCATAAACCACCACAATATTGTAAAATAATTAGCCTCCAATTAAAATAGATAAATAAAATTTTTAAAAGATAGTGGGGTTGAGTCCCAGCCCATGGGCTCAAGTCCCAAATCTGAGTTTTGGCTGGGTTCAGATCCCATCTGAGTTGTGTGGTTTCAGGAGTTTGGAGCAGAGAAAGGTTTATTGCAGGGCCAAGCAAGGAGAATGAATGGCTCATGCTCAACAACCCCAAACTGGTTTGGGGAGAGAAGTTGTTACAGGCAAAATGTGGGGTGAGGGCGGCAGAGTGTGTGTCTTTCTCCTGATTACTTTGTGGTGAGGTACCTTCTGCTCAGCCTGAAGTTACCATCCTCCACCTGGATGAGGGCTTTAGTTCCTGAAGAAGAACTCAAAGGTATTGTCATGTATGAGAAATTGAATGTGTCCTACCGTGTCAGTAAACAAGTATGTCACAGTCATCGGGGATTGCAGCCCTCCAATGTGAGATGGTGAGCCCTCGGGGAACTCAGGGAGGGGTAGCAGACCTGCCATCCAGCAGCCCTCAGATGACAGCCACTCCCTAAGGTGAGCCCTGAGGAAAGGAAGCTGAGGAGTGAAAACACAGGACACTGGTCCCGGATAGCTGGGGTGCTCTGAAGGGTCCCAGTGAGCCCAGACTCGTGCATCTTCCCACACACAGAAAAGCGCTACATTCCTTAACTTGAGATACCTGGTTTACCTTGAAAGTGAAAGGAGTCGCTCACTCATGTCCCTACCCGTTGCCACCCCATGGACTGTAGTCTGCCGGTCCATGGAATTCTCCAGGCAAGAATACTGGAGTGGGTAGCCATTCCCTTCTCCAGGAGATCTTCCCGACCCAGGGATTGAACCCTGGTCTCCCACATTACGGCAAATAGTTTATCATCTGAGCCACCAGAGAAGCCCACTTTCTTTAATTAGCAATAATCTTTCGATGTTCAGACTACCTGCAAAACTTACAACCTGGATCCTCCCCTCGCCTCCTCAGACCAGTTTTCTTGGGATACTTGAGATGCTGCTTCTTTCCCATGCTTGAAGTCCTAAAAATTCCCACCGAATAAAACATAACTGTCAACTTTTAGGTTGTGAATACTTTTTAAGTCGACATGTATTTCCCTTGAGGAGGAACCAGGATCCTGCTTTAATGGCTGCACCAGTTTCTTGATTGATCCTGTTTTGTTTCCGCATTCTCTGCCTTCCCTGATTAGTAATTGTTTGAATCTGCTCTTTGGTACTCAGGAAGGTCTAGGAGGTTGAAGCCTTTACCCTGCAAACAAGAAACTGGGGACACAGAGGTTTTTGTGCCCAGGAGAATCTCACAGGTACCTGCTCAGTTTCACATGAAATTTAGATTTGGGTCTGGGGGAGAACTTGAGGAAGATTGGAGCAATGATGCTCCTTAATATAACTCAGTTATGACCCCAGAGTGACTGAGCAATCACTGTACTAAACTGGAATCCCCCAGCGTGAGCAGATTCTTTCTGCAGTTACAGGCTCTGTATCTGAAAATCAAAATGAGCTACAAAATAAATAGGACGTTTTGGTAAATTTTTTTGGTACATCTGTATAATTCATACCTTTTAGTTACACTGTAACTGACATATATCCTGAAGAGGGGTTATAAAAAAAGATTTTTAATTTTTTTAGACTTCACTACAAACATTTGAAAACAAACTCAAAAAAAAAAAGAAAAAGAAAAACAAGCTCAAAAGCAGATCGTAGAGCTATGAACTTACATATCAGCTAGGGCTTGTGGACTATCAGTAAACAAAGGGCGTTGCTGCCATTAGTCACTGCAGCTGCCTTGGGCTGCACACCCTGAGGGGATTCAGGATGGAGGAAAACAGAATACTGGCCCTAGATACCAAGATAAGGTGCACATCAAAGGAACAGTTTTAATAAACCCAGACTTTTGCATCTTCCCATATATAGACATCTTCCCATACATCTTTCCTTGCCCTCATGGCTCAGACAGTAAAGAGACCTGGGTTCGATTCCTGGGTTGCGAAGATCCCGTGGAGAAGGACATGGCTACTCACGCCAGTATTCTTGCCTGGAGAATCCCATAGACAGAGGAGCCTGGCGGGCTATAGTCCATAGGGTCACACAGTCAGACACGACTAAAGCGACTTAGCACGCGTGTGTGTTAGTCACTCCGTCGTGTCCAACTCTGTGACCTCCCATGAGCACACGTCTCTCGCGTGTCTGACTGTAGCCTTCCCGGCTCCTCTCTCCATGGAATTCTCCAGGCAAGAATACTGGAGTGGGTTGCCATTTCCCAGCATAAATGGATACATAGAAAAGTGCAAAATTCATTGAGATGTCTGGTTTTCTTCAATTAACAGTAACTTTTTGGTGTTCTGACTCTCTGTTTTTTTGCTTTTGCAAAACTCTTTTGTATCCTGGCTCCTCTCTTATCTCTTCGGAGCAGTCCCTCAGAGTAATCTGAAACTGTAAAGTCCTCGTAAGTCTGCAGAATAGAACATAATTCTCCACTTTCAGGTTGTACAATATTTTTCAGTTGGCAGTCTCAACAGATTGAAGGCAGGAGGAGAAGGGAACGACAGAGTACAGGATGGTTGGATAGCATCACTGACTCAATAGACATGAGTTTGAGCAAACTCTGGGAGATGGTGAAGGACAGGGAAGCCTGGCATGGTGCAGTCCATGGGATCGCAAAGGGTCAGACATGACTTAGCGACTGGACAAGAGCAACAAGCCTCAAAAAAAGCCAAATGTACTCATATTTGGATAATTTGAGGGAAGCAAAAGTTATGGCTT
>NW_011495024.1:2362807-2363512 GCF_000754665.1 Bison bison bison
ATGGC
Source organism: Bison bison bison (assembly GCF_000754665.1). Lineage (NCBI taxonomy): Eukaryota > Metazoa > Chordata > Mammalia > Artiodactyla > Bovidae > Bison > Bison bison. The sequence continues at coordinate 2,362,813 of NW_011495024.1, forward strand.
TTGGCTGTGGGGAACCTCAGAATAGAGCAGTCCTAGTAGATAGTACCAGAGAAGGCACTGGCACCCCACTCCAGTCCTCTTGCCTAGAAAATCCTATGGATGGAGGAGCCTGGTAGGCTGTAGTCCATGGGGTCGCTACAAGTCGGATGCAACTGAAGCGACTTAGCAGCAGCAGCAGTAGAGAGTGCCAGGGGCCTGCTAACTCCCTGAGACCCAGAAACCAGGGAAGGGAGTGGTTTCTGGGGCCCTGGTAGACAGAGGGGACACCTGGAGAGGGGCAGTGACCTTCAGTGGTTAAGGGGTATAGACAGCCTTCAGCAACTCAGCAGGGAGGGAGAGGGGAACAAACATTTGGATTCATGCTCCTCTCTCCCTCCTCTGCTAGGAAGCCAGGTGGCAAAGGAGACACAGTTGTCACCCTCGAATGGATTGGCCTCTTGGGGTCTAGCTAACCAATAATCTTAATTCCATCTGCAAAGCACCTAGATTAGAATCTTGGAAATGTTAGAACTCAGCCAACTACAACAATGATCAGCATTTTGCCAAGCTTATGTTGCTGCTAAGTCACTTCAGTCGTGTCCAACTCTGTGCGACCCCATAGACGGCAGCCCACCAGGCTCCCCCGTCCCTGGGATTCTCCAGGCAAGAACACTGGAGTGGGTTGCCATTTCCTTCTCCAATGCATGAAAGTGAAAAGTGA
>NW_011495024.1:2363612-2368055 GCF_000754665.1 Bison bison bison
CACTGGAGTGGGTTGCCATTTCCTTCTCCAATGCATGAAAGTGAAAAGTGAAAGTGAAGTTGCTCAGTCGTGTCTGACTCTTAGCGACCCCACGGACTGCAGCCTACCAGGCTCCTCTGCCCATGGGATTTTCCAGGCAAGAGTACTGGAGTGGGGTGCCATTGCCTTCTCCGAAGCTTATGTTACTCGCTTTTTAAAAAAAATTACAGCAATCTTTTAAAAAGCAGATTTATTGAGATATAATTTACATGCCATGCAATTCACCCATGTAGTGTACATTCAGTGTTTTTTGGTATATTAGTAATTTTTTAAAATTGTGGTAGACTATATATTGCATAAAATTTGCCATTTTTAAGTGTACAATTCAGTGGCACTAAGTACATTCATAGCGTTCTGTAACCATCACCCCTATTTATATTCAAAACTGAATTACCCTAAGCAAAAACTCTGAAACCATAAAGCAATAACTCCCCATTCCTCCTGCCCTAGCATCGGGTAGCCTCTAATCTACTTTGTGTCTTGATGAATATGTCTATTCACATAAGTGGAATAATAATATTCATTCCTTTGTGACTGGCTTATTTCATTTAGCATAATGACTTCAAGGTTTATCCATGTTACAGCGTATGTAAGAACTGCATATCTTTTTATGGCTTGGTATTACTCCATTGTATGTGTACATTAGATTTTGTTTCTCCTTTCGTCTGTGGATGGACTCAGGTTATTTTCATTTTCCGGATTTTTGTGAATAATGCTGCTGTAAACAGTGGTGTACTTAAAGCATCCGAGTCCCTGCTTTCAATTTTTTGGGTATATTCCTCCAAGTGAGTCATGTGGTAATTCTATATCCAACATTTTTAGGAACTACAAAACTGACTTCCATGGTGACTGCGCCATTTTACATTCCCAGTGGAATCACACAAGGGTTCCAATTCTCCACGTCCTCAACACTTGTTCCCTTCTGTTTCTGTTTTTGATAGCCATCCTCCGTCTTAATGGATATGCAGTGGTATCTAATTGTGATTTTGATTGGCATTTCCGTAAAGAATAATAATGCTGACCATCTTTTCCCGTGCTTATTGGCCATTTGTATACCTTCTTTGAAAAAATGTTTATTCAAATCCTTTGTTCATTTTTTAATTGGGTTATTTTTGCTATTATTGATGAGTTGTAGTTCTTTATACATTCTGGATATTAACCATTATCAGATATAGGATTCACATATACTTTCTACCCTTTCACGGGTTGGTTGTCATTTCACTCTCTTGATAGTATCCTTTGATGCACAAAAGTTTTGAATTTTGATGAAGACCAGTTTTTCTTTAAAAAAATTTTTTTATTGGAGTGTAGTTGATTTCCAATGTTGCCGGGGTCCAGCCCCGGCTAATCCAGGGTATTCGAAGCGGGGACAGCGTCGGCGAGGATCAGGATACAATAGCTTCAATTAGATATTAATTAGAGATATAAAGAGTAATAAAATGAGGATAGCTCAGTAGGAAAATTCAGTGGAGAAAAGAGGCTGAGTAGCTTGGTTTACGCGGGAGACCAATGAAACTTCAAGACAAGAAGTTTGCACCACTTACGTAGGCCGCAGGCGTCCTTCCGTTCTCCCGAAGGAGAGGAGACACTGAGGCCTCCCTGGTCAGATCTTAGAAGCCCAGTCATAATTAGTAAGCATGGCGGGTTCCGCGCTCCAGATGGAGACTCAGCCAGAGTGAGAGAGAGCGCGGCATGGGGAGACCAGTCTTTCGAGGAACTGATCCCAATTCTTTATTTTCCATGGGCTACTTTTGTACACTGAGATGTTATGCAAAAGTCACGCGGGGTCAGCAGTCCTGACTTTTATCAAAGTCAGGTGCTTCATACAAATGTATACAGAGGTCTTAGGGGTGTTACATCATCTTCTGGCCAGGGGGCCTGCTGACAATTTATGACCCTCTCCTTGTGACAGCGGTCAGTCAACCAGGACACTTATTTCTCCAGGGGTGATTATTCTTAAAACAGATGCCACCCAAATAAAGTTACATTCCTATAGGGTGAGGGTATAGTGGGTTTTAGTTAAGGAAAGAATTTACTTAGCCTAAGGTCTAACGTGATTTGTATCAAAGGTTAATACTTATTTCTTCTATATATTCATTAATGTGTGTAAGGGCAGGGGATGTGGAGACTTAGCAACAAGCATTGGCTCAACAGATGAAAAACCCTTCACCAATACAATTTCTAATCAGCCCACTATACTTATACTAATGTTTTTTCTAACTTCTCTAAAGAACCTGTTTTCAGAAGGTTTAAAGCATCTTGTGCCTCTCAGTTGGGAGGCTGTGAGCAATCACATGTGACCGGACAAGCCTGTCAGGCAGGTAGAGAACCTTCAGAGGAGTTTGTAGGTTTAAACACTCTTGTCATGCCCAGGAGTTTTTATTAACTGGAGCTCCAAGTTAACTCCTTCTCCGAAAGAGGTGGTGGGGGACAGCCCCCCGTAAAGTCAGAGGTGTAGGTGAGAGCACAAAGTAGCAAAGTAGGCAGGCTCTGGTTATGGGGGTAGATGCTCGAGGATTTCCAGGGGGACTCCTGAGGCTCGATCCCGCCTTTGCGTATGTCGAGCCTCCTTCCTAATGACCTTTGCCACGGGCCGAGTGCCTCACGCTGGCCCCCAACACAATGTTGTGTCACTTTCTGCTGTACAGCAAAGTGAACCAGTTACATGTATGCATATATCCAAACTTCCTTTAGATTCTTTTCCCATGTAGGTCATCACAGGGTGTTGAGTGGAGTTCCCTGTGCTATACAGTAGGTACTAACTAGTTGTCCAGTTTGCATATAGTAGTGTGTATATGTTTATCCTAATCTTCCAATTTATCCCTCCACCTCCCCCCGATAACCATAAATTTGTTGTTTTGTTTTTTAATCTGTAACTACTTCTGTTCTGGAAATAAGTTCATTTGTACCATTTTTTGAGTGCACAGCTAAGTGATGTCACATGATATTTGTCTCTGTCTGGTTTACTTCACTCAGTATGACAATTTCTAGGTCCATCCATGGACCTAGATAATAAATAATGCTGCAAATGGCATTATTTCATTATTTTTATGGCTAAGTAATATTCCAGTATACCACATCTTCTTTATCCATTCCTCAGTGAATGGACATTTTGGTTGTTTCCATGTCTTGGCTATTGTTAATAATGCTGCAGTGAACACTGAGGTGCATGTATCTTTTTGAATTATGGTGTTCTCTGGACCTATGCCCAGGAGTGGGTTTGCTGGATCATATGGCAACTCTTTTTTTTTTTTTTTAAAGGAACCTTTACATCATTCTCTTCCGGAAGCCGGCATATTGCATATAGAATGCATATCGCATATTGAGTGCAGCACTTTCCACAGCATCATCTTTCAGGATCTGGAATAGCTCAACTAGAATTCTATCACTGCCGGGAGTCAGCATGAGGAACTCCGCCCATGACAAAGGTCATGAGGAAGGAGGCTCGGCATACACAAAGGCGGGATCGAGCCTCAGGAGTCTCCCTGGAAATTCTCGAGCATCTACCCCCAAAATCAGAGTCTGCCTACTTTCTGCTTTGTGCTTTCACCTACACCTCTGACTTTACGGGGGGCTGTCCCCCACTACCTCTCTCTGAAAAAAGAGTTAGCTTACAGCTCCAGTTAATAATTCCTGGATGTGACAGTGTTTAACCTACAAACTCCTTTGGAAATCCTCTAGCCTGCCTGAATAGGTTTTTCTGGCCACATGTGATTGTTCAGAGCCTCCCAACTGTGAGAGGCAGGAGATGTTCTAAACTGTCCAAACACAGATTCCTTTGAGTAGTTAAAAGATTGATTAGAAATTGTATTGGTGAAGGGTTTTTCACTTATTGGGCCAATGTTTGCTGCTAAGTCTCCATACCCCTTACCTACTGTGTCCTTGGCAGTGTATTGATTGATATAATGGGTGTATAGAAATGTAAGTAGTAGCCTCAATGTTTGTAACCTTGGATCCTTGAGTTAATTCTTTTCTTGATTGAGCCCACCTCACCTTTGCCCTATAGGAATGCAGCTTTGTCCAATGCTTTTTTGGAGGCTGGTGCCTGACTTTGGAATAAATCACCTTTAGAGAAAGATAAGTTTCTTAAAATGTTAACAGGCTTCCTGGCCAAAAGATGATGTAATTCACCTGAACTTTTGCATATGATAAGTTTGAAAGCCTGGCTTCGATTAGGACCAGGAACTGCTGTCCTTGCATGACTCCACCCCTTCCCCCATTCTCCTCTATGCACAACTTAAGGTATAAAAACTACTTTGGAAAATAAAGTGCAGGCCTTGTTCACTGAAACTTGGTCTCCCCATGTCGTTCTCCCTCCCAAATTCTGGCTGAGTCTCCATCTGGAGCGCGGAACCCGCCATGCTTACTAATTATGACTGGGCTTCTAAGATCCGACCGGGGAGG
>NW_011495024.1:2368166-2370166 GCF_000754665.1 Bison bison bison
GCCTCAGTGTCTCCTCTCCTTCAGGAGAACGGAAGGACGCCTGTGGCCTACGTAAGTGGTGCAAACTTCTTGTCTTGAAGTTTTATTGGTCTCCCGCATAAACCAAGCTACTCAGCCTCTTTTCTCCACTGAATTTTCCTACTGAGCTACCCTCATCCTATTACTCTTTATATCTTTGATAAAATATTTAAATAAATAGGTTGCCGACGCCGTCCCCGCTTCGAATACCCTGGATCAGCCGGGGCTGGTCCCTGGCAATTCTCCATAATGGTTGTACCAATTTACATTCCCACCAATTAGGAGGGCTCCCTTTTCTCCACACCCTCTCCAGCAATTATTATTTGTCTTTGTCTTTTTCTTTTGTTGCTTGTGCTTTCGGTGTCATAGGTAAGAAATTATTGCCAAATCCTATGTCAGGAAGATTTTTCCTCTATTCTGGCCCCCAAACAATTAGAAGCAGTAGTCAGAACCCACAAATCTGATTTTTGGAGAGCAATACTGGTTCTTATCGCTCAACCTGGTCTTAGTAAACTGTACTAGGAACATGGGCTGCTGTCGCCGTAGCTGAGTGTCTTGGGGCTGGGGAAAGGGGATGGCTGCCACTATTAAGGGGAAGCTGAAACTTACCATTCTCTTCATCAAACTGTCTCCTGGGTGCTGCAAGCATTCTACTAGACACAAAGTTCTAAAGTAGTTTATTCAGATGGCTCCTGCCAGTTCAACTATTGTTTTATAGAAGGGTGGATTCCTAAAGCTTCCTACTGCACCATCTTCCCTGACATCACTTTAATGTATCTAGATTTTATGACCAGAATAAAACACTGGTCTTAGCATTTAGCCCTAATATCAGTTGTCCGTCAGTAATTCCACAGCGGCAGGATGTATTAATAACTGATTCCATTGGTGGTGCCATTTTATAGGCAGGCCCTGATGCACCAGGTCCCTTCTCTACAATGATTGCAACCTCATTTCTGCCATTTCTGAGCGCCCTTCACTCTGTCCAAGTCAAAGGCCCATTCTCATCCCCCTTAGGGACTAACAAAGGTAGCACTAGGCATTGGTGGCAGCTGAGAACAGACCAAGGGCCTCACTCCATGGCCAATGCCAGGAAGATAAATTTCTTACTTCTGGATATGAAAAGGGGGAAAAAACACAGCTCATCTTCAGAACTGAACCAGGAAATGCTACCGCCTGTAGCTAAAATTTTTATAAAAAATTAAAGCAATGTTTAAAAGTGTGAAGTCCATGATAGAATTATTTTAAAGTCAATTATCAGCCCCTAAGTTTGCGGAAAAGCAAGAGAGTCCCAGAAAAACATCTATTTCTGCTTTATTGACTATGCCAAAGCCTTTGACTGTGTGGATCACAATAAACTGTGGAAAATTCTGAAAGAGGTGGGAATACCAGACCACCTGACCTGCCTCTTGAGAAACCTATATGCAGGTCAGAAAAAAACAGAACTGGACATGGAACAACAGACTGGTTCCAAATAGGAAAAGGAGTATGTCAAGGCTGTATATTGTCACCCTGCTTATTTAACTTATATGCAGAGTACATCATGAGAAACACAAGGCTGGAAGAAGCACAAGTTGGAATCAAGATTGCCAGAAGAAATATCAATAACCTCAGAAATGCAGATGACACCACCCTTATGGCAGAAAGTGAAGAGGAACTAAAAAGCCTCTTGATGAAAGTGAAAGAGGAAAGTGAAAAAGTTGACTTAAAGCTCAACATTCAGAAAACAAAGACCATGGCATCTGGTCCCATCACTTCATGGCAAATAGATGGGGAAACAATGGACACAGTGACAGACTTTATTTTGTGGGGCTCCAAAATCCCTGCAGATGGTGACTGCAGCCATGAAATTAAAAGACGCTTACTCCTTGGAAGGGAAGTTATGACCAACCTAGATAGCACATTCAAAAGCAGAGACATTACTTTGTCAACAAAGGTCCATCTAGTCAAGGCTATGGTTTTTCCAGTGGTCATGTATGGATGTG
>NW_011495024.1:2370266-2400758 GCF_000754665.1 Bison bison bison
AGCCCTCGGACTGTAAGGAGATCCAACCAGTCCATCCTAAAGGAGACTGGTCCTGGGTGTTCATTGGAAGGACTGATGCTGAGGCTGAAACTCCAATACTTTGGCCATCTCATGCGAAGAACTGACTCATTGGAAAAGACCCTGATGCTGGGATGGATTGGGGGCAGGAGGAGAAGGGGATGACAGAGGATGAGATGGCTGGATGGCATCATCAACTCAATGCACATGAGTTTGGGTGAACTCTGGGAGTTGGTGATGGACAGGGAGGCCTGGTGTGCTGTGGTTCATGGGGTCGCAAAGAGTTGGACACGACTGAGTGACTGAACTGAACTGAAGTTTGTGGACTCACTTGGAGAAAAAAACCATCCCTTATAACACTAGGGGCTAAATAGGTTTTGCAGATTATTAAACGACTGTCTTTCCATTGTGAATCTGCCTCCTGAGATTATCTTCATTCAAACAAGATAAAAGAAGACTTTTTTAACAAAAAAAGTTTATTTTCTGCACTAAAATTTATACAGCTGTAAACTTAAGGAGTTATCCAATACTTGTACAAATCTGGGGAACAGTTAATAAGCACCTTCAATTGTTTCCACAGTTTAAGAATTTACCGTTTAAAAAATTTTTAGAATGAATCTAGCAAAATGAATAAAATAGTTATAAACATTATACAAAAATCATGACAAAACATTTGATATAGAGGGTTGGATATGGAATGATAAATAGAAAAGGAAAGTTAAACTAATTTATGTGGTTGGGCTATATAAAAGACTCATGTGTTCCCCAAACCTTGTGATTCTTGGGGATATAGTTGCTTCTCAAAACAAACTCCAATTATTCAAGGAAAGGCTCTTTCCATTCAGGCTCCTATGTGCTGTAGAAAAGCAGTGTGTGTACAGGGGAGTTCAGGGTACTGAGGTTTGCAGATTAGAAGAGGGATATCTTCCTTAAGGAGAAAAATAGGGCAATTCTTTCATGTCCATAAGTGTAGAAATGTCCTCTGGCAAAGAACATACCATTTTTTCTTTGGCATTATTTAAGAGCTTTTCTTATTGCTATTGTTAAATCTCCTCCTTTATCCTTCCTCTTGGGTTTTCCATTTCTGCTGTTGATCAATCTCTTCGTGATACTTTTCACAGAGTCTTCTCACTTTTCATTGAGTCTTCTCACTTCCTTAACCCGATCTTCACTGACTCAAATTCCTCATCCTTAGCTTTCAATTCAAAATTTCCATTTTTTTAGGACTTTGGGAAGCAGTCACCGCACCCCGCCTCCAAATACCACTATCTATATATGGTCAGGAGATGTTTTCTAAACAAGCTCTAGAAACATAAATGTGAAATGTGGTAATGGTCCTTTTAATTACACCAATGAGGAACAAACAGTTTGGCCTTCCTGGATTGTGTCTGTGGATGAGACTACAGTGAGCAAGGGCCATGGATGGAGGATGAACAAAAGAGCACAGAGCTCACGATTGATTGCAGATTGGCTCTCATGGGTGGAGGGCAGAGATGAGGGACTTCAGGGGGTCCCCAGTCCCAGCCTGTATCTCAGATGGGTCTCCACGTGGAGGCTGGACATGGGTGCCAGCAGTGGGGCTGTGCTGCCCAAAGAACCAGATGCTAGGATCCAAGTACTTTGGATAAAGAGGAATACTTTGGTAATCTTTGGTATAATTTAAGGCACATCGATAAAATCCCCATCCTCAAACATCTGACTCTGCACATTGAATTTCTCTGGACACACTTGATTTAAGCCTTTGCCTACCAACAACTACATCAGAAATGCCAATAACTTATCTGGGAGAGGCTGCTCAGTGTCATCCACCAAATACCCATATATCTTTTGGGCATGGTGAGTTTTGACCAAAAGGCAGGGCTTGCTCACATCCTGCCTTGGGCAGGATGCAGGATGCAGGTGATATAGAACTCAAGGGTTAAATGCTATGAGTATAAAGAGGGAAATCAGAGCACCAAGAAAAACTGTGGGAAAGCAAGCTCCCTCCTTCGCTCACAGCCTTGATGTGTCCAGCAGCTGATGGAACAATGGGTGTCTCAAAGTGAGGCTGAGCTCGTGAGGCCACAAGGAAGGGGGGCAGCTCAGGCCATGAGAAGCTCTGCTCACCATGGGGGTATGAAGGTTGGGGCCAGTTTCCAGCACAAGGATGGGGCATATAATCCTCACTCAGGGCTGTATAAGCTAGTCTGAGGGTTAGGGTCAGGGAGACTTTGTGTAGGAGTACAGGCTTTCCCATTCCAGAAGCTGAGGGCATGTGTTTTGGGGAACAATGAAGGCAATGCTGTTGGGGCTCAGGCTGGGTTGGACCTGGGCCTGGTGGCCATTCAGCCACCAGGTCAGACAGTTTTCAGTCTGGACCCTTTCAAGAAGGGCGCTGCTGTGAAATACTTTGGAGAGCACACAAGGAACTCTTCATTTCCGCTCAATACAGTCAACTCCCAGGGTATTGTCAGGGCAACGGCAGGTCCTGCTTCCTGGGGTGGCCAAGCAGAGGTGGGTGCAGCCACCGTTGTTCACTGAGCAGTAGTTGTGACCTGGAAAAGGCAGAAGTAAGCTCAGTGGTTCGATCAGTTGAGAGAGTGACCTCCATACTAGCCCCCTGTTTGGTCTCTGGGAGGCCAAGCTTAGGGGGAGTCCTGGAGAACAAGGAAGCTGTATAGAAAATTTAACTCAGCTTATCTCCTAGCTGTTTCCTCATCATTAAGGATTTGCCAAATGTGCAAAAACCTTGATTCCTGATCTGGGGGATATGCAGATTTACCATCGAAGCTATTAGCAGAGCTCAGGGGGGTTTTCAGGTCTGGTCATAACATGGAGCTGGAATTTTAAAGCAGAATATGCTTTCTATGCAGCTTGGCCGCTTCCCTAGGGGGCAAGAGGGAAGCCAGGAAGGAGGGAGCCATAGCATAGACTCTGCAGCCAGGCTGCCTAACTTACCCCCATGTCTGCTGCCACGAGCACTGGAAGTGACCGTGTGACTCTGGGCAAGTGGTTTCAGTATCCTCATTTATAAAGTGGGCAAAATAATAACACCTACCTCATAGGGCTGCTATGAGGATTAAGTGAACCAGTGGATACAAAGCACGTAGTGACTTTTAATACACGGGATGTACCCAGCTCACAGGAAGTATCACATCTATGTTTGCAATTATTATTGCTATCAATTATTGTTGTTGCTGTCTGGCCAAATGGATGAACTTTTAAAGCAGGAGAGGCCCTAACACTGCTTTTCCTCCTTGGAGCCTGAAGACAGCATACTTTTAGACCCACTCCAAGAGTCAATACTTCTCCTCACCCTTATCCACTATCCACTTCATTCCCTAACATTTTCTGTTGATTCATCTGGTTTACCCACTAATTAATGAAGACCCTTGATGGAATGGACTAGGTCTCACCTGCCCTGTGATCAGGGCTACCACAGGCCACATAGGGGGCAGCCAGAGTGTGGGCTCTGAGCCCAGGGGCCAACCCAGCCCCTGACTACATAGAGCACAGGTGAGTTACCTTCAGGACACTGAGACAGGGCGGAAGTGATGCCATAGAGCCGGGTCTGCTTGTGGGGGTGGAAGGAATCCATCTCTTTGGAAACAGCGAGATCTACAGCGACCACAGAATTCCTACAAAGGATGGAAAGTTAAAACGCATCTAACAGCAGGATTTCCCTGATGGTCCAGTGGATAAGACTCTTCACTTTCAATGCAGGGGGCGTGGTTTGATCCCTGGTGGGTGAACTAAGATTCCCTCATGCTATGCGGCATAGCCATACAAACAAAACCCAAAAATATACTAACAAAAAACACATATAATGACTTGAACTTTTCTCTACAGGGCAACCTCTTTTGTCGCTTGGAGGATAAAGTGAACGCGTTAGTCTCTCGGTCCTGTCTGACTCTTTGTGACCCCATGGACTATAACCTGCCAGGCTCCTCTGTCCATGGGATTCTCCAGGCAAGAACACTGGAGTGGGTAACTATTCTCTTCTCCGGGGGATCTTCCCGACCCTGGGATTGAACCTGGGTCTCCTGCATTGCAGGTGGATTCTTTACCATCTGAGCCACCAGGGAAGCCCTTGGGAGATAAATTGGAGGCCATAAACGGCTTCCCAGGTGGCTCAGACAGCCAAGAATCTGCCTGCCCATGCAGGAGACACAGGAGACGTGGGTTTGATCTCTGGGTTGGGAATATCCCCTGGAGGAGGAAATGGCAACCCACTCAAGTATTCTTGCCAGGGAAATCCCATGGACAGAGAAGCCTGGTGGGCTACAGTCTGTGGGGTGGCAAAGAATCAGACAAGACAGCACAGACAGACACAAAAAAAACCAAACAGATACACTGGCCTTACTTCCTAGCCATCCCTCCCTCTTCCTGAAGCCTGCAATTCTCTGGCTTCTTAAAGAAAGGACGAAGGTCAGCTAGCTCTGCCCTCTGGCTCTAAATCCCAAGCTGGGAAATCCACTTTCTATACTGAAGCTCCTGCCACAGCCGCTTGCTTGGTTTAAGCCTACTTTTCTGCAGGAAAGGTCAAGAAGGAGCTTTGGGAATACTGCAGTTTAAGAATTAGTGGCATGGAGTAGGCATGGTCTCTCCTAGGGAGAGAAGGGACACACGCAGCAAGTCCCCATTTATGGACTTGAAGCTGCCCATCCAAGAGCGTCTAGATGATACATGGCACCCCCTGCTTCCCTAGGGTTACTGCCCTCTCCTTCCTTGCCCTCCTCTCTGACAACCAGAGGGCGAGGCAGAGGGGGCATCTCTGGAGGCGGGAAGGTCAAGCCAAGAAGCTGCTTGGAAAGGGTGTGGCCTCCAGAGAGGGCAGCAGGGCAGGTCCCCCAGCCCCCGCGCTGCAGCAGCTGACGTACGTCTTCCAGTCTGTGTAGTACAGATTTTTCCCGAAGCTCGTAACGGCGAAAGGATACTGCAGCCCTTCAAGAACCTTGCGTCTGCTGGACTGACCAGGCTTCAGGCACTCGGCCCGGTGGGCGCCTGTGTGGGGTGAGAACAAGTCGCCCATTGTTCACACAAGAAATGGCCCCTTTGTGTCCAAAACGCAAAGCAAGGAGGGCAAATGTTACACGCTCAGATCCAAGAGAACACAAGATGTGCTCTTCTAAACTGGGAGGCTGTCTGTTATCCTCCCACGCCCCTCTCACCGCTCAGTCCCACCTCCATCCGGTACCCACACCTGGTTCTGATGGGGAGAAGGGAGCCAGAGCAGAGGAAGAGCACCCCATTTCACCCATTTCTGGAGCAGCCAGGGGCTTAGTAAGAAGGATGCCATCTTCCAGCTTCTGTTCAAATCCCTCCTGCCTGAAGCTCCTCTAGACCTCCCCTCCCTGTTTTCAGAGCCCTTAGAATCGCTAAGCTGCTCCCACTGGGTGAGCAGGTACGCACAGCCGCGCATCAGTGGCTGCATTATGACCAACTTAAGGCTTGGGTTTTCACTTAACTGTGCTGCTTTACTTCCTGCATCTCCCGTGGTACCTCACAGAGTCTAGAACAAAGGAGGAACTCAACAGAGACTTGATGGATGATTGACATTCTTTCCCAACTGAGCATCCTGCCCACATCAGGGGCACCCCATATCTGCCCAGGCAGGAGCACACATCGGGACTGCCTTACTTTATCTTCCTTGGCTTCAAGTCCTGCCTTAGCCCTCCTTGGGGACAAGCAGGAGCTACAAAAATGTAAGTCATGAATTGCTTAATAGGTACCAGGATGAGGACAGGCTCTTGGGGGTCAGCAAACTTTTTCTTAAAGGGCCAGATAGTAACTATTTTAGGTTGTGTGAGCCAAGAGGTGAAATCGAGGACATTATATAAGAATTTGCATAAGCTTTTAAAATGTAACATTTAAAAATGTGAAAACCTTTTACAGCTCCCAGGTTATACCAAAACAGGTGGCCAAACCATTTGGCCCAAGGCTGTAGTTTGCTGACCCCTGACCTGGAAGATTGAGAATACTCCCTGGGCTACATCAAGCTGAGGGAAACAGTTTTAGAGCAAAGATATGCAGCTGATGTTTGTGCAGAAAAAAAGCAGTTATCTTCTGCCTTATTCCCCACAATAGCTACTCTTGATAGTACAGTGGGTAACAATGATTATTTGGTAAAAAACGGTAAAAAACCCAGGAGCCAGGCCTGGGGCTTTCCGTCACCTGCATCCACCCAGCAGAGCTGAGACGAGTGGGCATCGAAGGTCAGCCCGTTGGGCAAGCCCAGGTCGTCCTGCACCAGGATCCTCCGGTTTGTGCCATCCATGTAGGAAGTTTCAATTTTGGGGTTATCTCTGTTCCAATCCGTCCAGTAAAGATTCCTGGAGCAAAAGGAAATGAAAGCGGAAGAGAAACAATGAAGATGTATGAGAAAAAGTTCACTTAAAGACACTTAAAAAGAACCTATGATAGGGAATTCCCTGGCAGTCCAGGGGTTAGAACTTTGCATTTCCACTGCAGGGGGCATGAGTTCAATACCTGGCCAGGGAATTAAGATCCTGCAGGTCATACAGTGCAACCAAGAAATTTAAAAATAAAATAAAAATTAATGGCTATAAAGGATCTGGAGGTGCCAAGACACATTGCCTTTGTAAAGATCCTTCTATTTGGTTTTTCACTTGAATTGTTCTGTTAATAACAACTTCACTTCCCTTAAATATAACTGACATATCTCAATGAAACTGTTTTTAAAAAATAGAGCACCATAACTGACATAAACACATGTGGATTCTCATATGCTGTCAGCACTCAGGAAGGCACAGCAGACCCAGAGGATGAAGCCCAGAAGCAATGCTGGCAGGATAAGTGGTCAAGGCACCTGAAATCAGAGAGGCGGCCAAACAGCCACAGAACAAGAGATGTGGTCTCACGTCAAAGCATCAAGGAGACATGGGCCTAGGGTGTAAGACTCAGAGCCTGCAGTGAGGGAAAGAATGTGCTCACAAAACCCCTAGGGAGGGCCTCCAAGGTGTTCATGCTGGGTTGGGCCCCCGGAAGGAGCCCCAGGGGGACATTGATGCTCCCTTGATATTCTTCTGGGGTTGATACAACTCAAATATTTGATTAACATTCAATCCAAGTGGAAATATCCAATTTCTGAGCCGTCAACTTACAAAGCTCTCGGTAGAAGATTTGAAAGTGGAGCATGGTACTGAGTTCACGATTCCGGTGGATTATAATAAATGTTCTGGCTTCACCTCAGATATCTAGAAGCCACCAACTGTGGCCTCATTCATCCTAAACTCATTCATTTCAGGACAGCAATGCTGGAGTTACAGTCAAACTTTGAGAATATGCACAAGGGCAGATGCAAATAGAAGAGACACACACACAGATTTACACGGAGATACCCTTTCACGGGGGCTTCCCTGGTGGCAAGATCCCATCCCAGTGTCCTTGCCTGGAGAATTCCAAGGACAGAGGAGCCTGGCGGGCTATAGTCCACAGGGTCACACAGAGCTGGACACGACTGAAGCGACTTAGCATGCACGCACCCTCTCACGGAATCTGTTACGATGCCTCTGGGATTCACCAAGTCAGTCTCAAACAGCACCCGGCGCTGGGTCCCATCTAGCTTCGCAACTTCGATCCGATCCAGTTGAGAATCCGTCCAGAAGATGTTGCGCCCAAGGTGGTCAAGAGCAATGCCTTCGGGGCTGCCAAGATCTAGAAGTAAACACCAAACATTACTGATTTTTTTTTTAAACGAGTAAGATGAGGTTTTTCTGATTACTCAGCGCTTTTTCATCTGGCATCCAACCCTTGCACTTTGAGAAAACCAATGGGAGTGTTAAATGCTCGTTAAGATAAACAACACTTAGTGACAAACGTTACGGGGCTACTCGTTCCCTTGATGGACGTCCATATGGCGAATGGACGGATGTGTACCATACTGGGAACCCGACCCATACGGATGCTGCAGCTGTGGCCCTGCCTTCAAGGAGCCCACGGCCAATCACAATTCAGACTGAGTTCCAGGCTCTGTGGGAGCATGGAGCAGGAACGCTGGACTTAGCCTGGGGAGACCAAGGAACACTTCCTGGGGGAGGCAATGCCTCATAAGGCTGGCTACTGCAGGAGCAACAGGACTTTCTCAGGCAAAGACCCTGGTCAAGGTTTTCCGAGTAGTGAGACCAGCACACTGATATAAAGGAAGAATGGATATGGCTTGAAGTATACAATGTCATTCTGTGTGGCTTGAGTCCCCGAGGGTGGAGAGTGGCCAGAGATGAAGTTAGGATGCATGTGTTAACAAGCTTAGAGCTTATCTCTTATGTAAAGGGGAGGCACAGGAAGATCTAAAGATGGGGAATGGGACAGACTTATCTTATTCATTAACGGGGGAAAATAGGTCATTGCCGAGAAATAATATATGCAAGAAATCACAGCTGTTATTACTTTCATACAAGTGTTAAGAGTACAAAGAAGGGGTATCAGTGATTGCAAATAACACCCCAGAAGTCTTTACTAGGCTCTAAGTAACTGATTTTCAAGCCAGGGGTTACCACAGTATAAGCTGACTGCAATGGGAGCCTTTAGCACCCACCAAACCTAATCAGGAGTTCAAGATTGCAATGGTTTCCTGACTATAAATACAACCAAAGGGTTTTACTGGGGTCACCTTGGATTCTTCCCCTCTGCTGATTATGGAGGTGAAGGTCATTTAGTATGGCTGGAAGTGGTAACAGGAAGGGGAAGAGCCAAGGATGAAGCTACCCTGCCCCAGGGACTTGGTATGAAACCAGCCCTGCAACACTGTGTTCTTTCATCAATAGCGAAGCAGTCCCAACCCTCAGCCCCCTCCGTATCAGCTTTCACTAAACTCCTACGATGATCATGACTATGAATGATGGAAACATCCAAGCCCCCCTGAAGGACTCCCACCAGAGAAAGCTTATTAAGAGTTAGAAACAATCGTTTCTAATTCTAAACAAGGTCTTTATTATTCCAACCCAAAGCAAAGATTTATAAAGTATAACAAACTGGTTCCAAATGGGGAAAGGACAACATCAAGGATGTATATTGTCACCCTGTTTATTTAAACTTATATATGCAGAGAACATCATGAGAAATGCCGGGCTGGATGAAGCACAGGCTGGAATCAAGACTGCCAGGAGAAATAGCAATAACCTCAGATATGCAGATGACACCACCCTTATGGCAGAAAGCGAAGAAGAACTAAAGAGCCTCTTAATGAAAGAAGAGAGTGAAAATGCTGGTTTAAAACTCAACATTCAGAAAACGAAGATCATGGCATCTGGTCCCATCACTTCATGGCAAGTAGATGGGGAAACAATGGAAACAGTGACAGACTTTATTTTGTGGGGCTCCAAAATCCCTGCAGATGGTGACTGCAGCCATGAAATTAAAAGACACTTGCTCCTTGGAAGAAAAGCTATGACCAACCTAGACAGCATAATAAAAAGCAGAGACATTACTTTGCTAACAAAGCTCCATCTAGTCAAAGCTATGGTTTTTCCAGTAGTCATGTATGGATGAGAGAGTTGGACTATAAAGAAAGCTGAGTGCCAAAGAACTGATGTTTTTGAACTGTGGTGTTGGAGAAGACTCTTGAGAGTTCTTCGGACAGCAAGCAGATCCAACCGGTCCATCCTAAAGGAAATAGGTCCTGAATATTCATTGGAAGGACTGATGCTGAAGATGAAGCTCTAATATTTTGGCCACCTGATGCAAAGAACTGACTCATTTGAAAGACCCTGAAGCTGGGAAAGATTGAAGGTGGGAGGAGAAGGGCATGACAGAGGATGAGATGGTTGGATGGCATCACTGACTCAATGGACATGAGTTTGGGTAAGCTCCGGGAGTTGGTGATGGACAGGGAAGCCTGGTGTGCTGCAGTCCATGGGGTCACAAAGAGTCGGACACAACTGAGCGACTGAACCAACTGAAAATATTTCCCACATCCTTGGAGGCAAAGGGACAATGAGACTGACTTCCAAAGACCCCTTCAGACCTTCAGACAAAATCAGA
Source organism: Bison bison bison (assembly GCF_000754665.1). Lineage (NCBI taxonomy): Eukaryota > Metazoa > Chordata > Mammalia > Artiodactyla > Bovidae > Bison > Bison bison. The sequence goes on from NW_011495024.1 coordinate 2,380,266, forward strand.
AGAAATCATTCTAGGGTATATTTGGAATGAGTACATCCTGTCTGAGAGGCACGGGCTATTCAGACATGGTGGGACCAGGGAAGACTGTTTAACAAGAGTATCTTTACAAGTTCCCGGAAGGAACTCCATGCCAATTGTCTTTTTAGAAACAGCCTGGTCTTGACGTCAAACCCAAGAGCAACCAGAACTCCTCCCCCAACCAGAAAAAAACTTCTTTAAAGGCTAAGGAGCCAAAAGGAAAGGCCTGGAAAATCTCATCCTTTACTGTGAGTCAGGACAAGATGGGAAAATTGCAGGGCTATATATTCCACACTGATTATATCAAAAGGAAACAGATGATGATACTTATTAAAGATATCTGGCTAGGACTTTAACTCAAGGAAAAACAGAGAAGCCCGGGATTCAGACATTATGAAATTAGGAAGAAAAAGAAAAGATACCCACTACCATTTTCACTCGCTAGGAAAATACCATGATGAGAATGTAAGTGGAAGCTTCTTTCTCTTTTTTGAAATTAAAAGGACAATGTATTCCTAGTGATCTTTCTTCTACAAAGATCACATTCTGATTTAATTCTGTATTTTCACAGTGGGCTTTTGTCTGGAATGTTTCTTACTGGTCTTAATGCTTTCTTGGATCATTATCAGTTCCAAAAACAACAGGAAATAGCAAACGATGACCTACTCCCCACTTCCTGTGGGTTTTGAAGTCAAATTACAGATAATAGAAACAACATTTTCAACAGCATTAAGATGCAAAAAGTCATCTTCAAACTTGTATTCATTAGAAACTTCATTCTATTCTTTAAAGCAAGCCATGAAAACTAGCAGACATTATTTAAATAGCACGTTGGCTTCCAGAAAAGTATTTGAGGTCTGTGTCCATAGTCGACCTGTGTAACTCAACCTCAGCTTAATTCCTGCTATATTATCTCTTATGAAGGAGCCAAGGAAGGAAAAATATATCCCAGGGGCTGTTTGTTCCACAGGCACTTCTGACACTATCAAAAGTTGTTAGAGAGATGTTAAATTAGAAAAGCTACACCTAGCCCTTGGAAGAAAAGCTATGACAAACCTAGACAGAGTATTAAAAAACAGAGACATGACTTTGCTGACAAAGGTTCGTCTAGTCAAGGCTTTGGTTTTTCCAGGAGTCATATTCAGATGTGAGCGTTGGACCATAAAGAGGGCTGAGTGCCAAAGAACTGATACTTTTGAATTGTGGTGCTGGAGAGGACTCTTGAGAGTTCTTTGGACTGCAAGGAGATCAAACCAGCCAATCCTAAAGGAAATCAACCTGAATATTCACTGGAAGGACTGATGCTGAAGCTGAAGCTCCAAAACTTAAGCCACTTGATGCTAAAAGCAGACTCATTGGAAAAGACCCTGATGCTGGGAAAGACTGAAGGCAGGAAGAGAAGGGGATGACAGAGAATGAGATGGTTGGATGGCATCACTGACTCAATGGACATGAGTTTGAGCAAACTCCAGGAGATGGTAAGGGACAGGGAGGCCTGGCATGCTGCAGTCCATGGGGTTGCAAAGAGTCAGACACAACTTGGCAACTGAACAATAACACTCAGCCCCAAGCATCAGTAAAAAGAAATACCAAAGAGGCTCAAATATTTTAAAGATGTAGCTTTGCTTTTTCCCCCAAGCCAGGAAGTCCTTAAAGATGTACCTTTGAGTGTTTTGCAGAGAAAACAAGATGATTTTACATAGCACATCTCATTGGCAAGGCAATGTTTTTTGACTGAAAATATCTGCAAGGCAGCTGGTTAAGTCACAGACTGAGCAATGTGCAATATTTGACCTTTTCAGTAGAGGAGAATTTTTACAGGTCCTTGGACTTTTTGTCATAATGGACTTGAATTTTGATAAAACATACTCATTTAAAATAGTCTTGACTTGTTGACTGTAGGCATTAAAATAGTAGAGTCCTTGGCTTAAATTGGCACCCATAAGTTAAGGAATTGAGGTTAAATGTTGAGGGGTAGGCTGTGCCAAAGTGTCATGTGGTTTACCATTAGTGATGCAACAAAAACAGAAATATCTGTAAAAGTTCAGCCTACTTTGCTGTACTCCTCTGGCAATCTGAGCAAGGTCCAGTGAGGGTGAGATGGAATAGAGGAGACCCACCCCACCATGAGGTTACAGGTTGAAGTGATAACCCTTCAAATTGAAAACTGTCTTGGGAATAGACTCACCTCTCAGGGACAGTATTTGCCAATATGCTTGTGACCCTCCCATCTTTATGATTTTTCTGTTTATTGCCTCATGGACCACCCCAAGGGGCACACAGTCTGAGAATCAACTCGAGGCTCAGCAGCCAGAGGGAGATGCATATATCCAAACCAGATGGTTGAGTTTAGCCTTTATTATTCCTTAAAACTGTCTACATACGCTTTCAGAGACAGGCATGGACACTTACCCTGTTTTAATTTTATTTCAGCAACACATCCCAGCTAAGATGTTCATGATTTAGTGATGAGTCCTTGGACTATTCAGAGAAGGCTAGAAAGGGTGATGTTTGGGCCCGAGAACCCAACCCATCTCCAATCACCATATCCTGCAAGCAACCATACATCGCATGACTCTGCTCTCTCCCCCAAGAGCCACGTGGGCTACTAAAAGCAAAACCCAGAATGCTTGCTTGCCCACCTTGTCGAACGATGGTGGCTGGCTCTCCGCCATGTAGACTGGCTCTCCCAATGGAAGGTTGACTGATGTCGGTCCAGTAAACCATCTTGTCCACACAGTCGAAGGCCAGTCCGATGATGACTTTACCCTGGAAGTGTAGACCAGTGGTGAGAGGGTCCCTCTACTCGCGCCTCATGATAGTAGGGATCTTTCATGTGCTTACAGGCATTTGGACACCTTTCAAAATGAAGTGTCTTCGAGTCTTTTGTCCATTTTTAAAATTAAATTATCGAGTGGCAGGAGTTTTTTATAAACTTCAGATAAAAACCCGTTGTCATATAAGTATGTATACGTATGGGGCTTCCCAGGTGGCGCTGGTGGTAAAGAACCCATCTGCCAACGCAGGAGACGTAAGACACATGGGTTTGATCCCTGGGTCAGGAAGATGCCCTGGAGGAGGGCATGGCAACCTGCTTCAGTTTCTCTCAGCAAATAGCACGTTTTCATTTTCTTAAATGATGTTTTTTGGGAGCAAAAGTTTTAAATTTTTATAAAGTCCAATTTATTATTCTTTTATGGATAATGCTTTTTGTATATTATCTAAGAAACCTTTGACAAACTGAAGATCATAAAAAAGAAATAAAACACATAAATATTGGAAAGGAAGAAGTAAAATTATTCTATTTTAAGACAATATGATTATTTATGTAGAAACTCCTGGGGAATCTACACTAATATTTTAATTAATAATTGAATCTAGCAAGATTTCAGAATCCAAGATCAACATAAAACTGTATTTCAACATACCAGCAAGAAGTAGGATTTTAAGATAATAATGTTTATAATAGCAGCAAAACCAAAATATTTTAGGCTGAATACTATAAGACATTGCATACCAAAATTAAAGAAGATGCAAATAAATGAAGAGATGTTAGTTTAATGGATCAAAGATCCAATGCTATCCATATCAAAATCCCAGAAGGCTTTTCTTTCTTTCCTTTTTTTAAAGTAGAGACCTACAAGTTCACTCTAAAATATATATGGAAACATAAGTAAAGCCCCTGGACACCACAGAAGTAAAAGACCAGGAAGATGTTTTAGGACAGAACCAGTTATCAGCACACACTTCCCCTTTAGAGGTCAGGTCATAAAGGACACAGAGACCCTCACCTTACACCGTATACAAAAATAAGCTCAAGATGAATCAGAAACCCAAATGTAACCATTAAAACTATAAATTTCTTAGAAGAAAACATGGTTGAAAGCCTCATAGTGTTTGATTTGGCAATAATTTCTTGGCTATGACATCAAAAGCAAAAAATAGATAAATTGGATCTTATCAAAATGGAAAACTTTTGTTCAGTAAAAGATACAGTCAACAAAGTGAAAAGGTAACCAACTCATGGAAGGTGAGGAAATATTTGCAAGTCATGTATCTGATGAGGGGTTGATAAAATATATGAAGAACTCCTACAGCTCAGTAACAACAACAAAATAACCCAACCACAAAATGGGCAAAGGATATGAATAGATATTTTTCCAAAGAAGATATATAAGTGGCCCTTAAGCACATGAAAAGATGCTAACAAAGGTCCATCTAGTCAAAGCTATGGTTTTTCCAATAGTCATGTATGGATGTGAGAGTTGGACTATAAAGAAAGCTGAGCACCAAAGAATTGATGCTTTTGAACTGTGGTGTTGGAGGAGACTCTTGAGAGTCCCTTGGACTGCAAGGAGATCCAACCAGTCCATCCTAAAGGTAATAGGTCCTGAATACTCATTGGAAGGACTGATGCTGAAGCTGAAACTCCAATACTCTGGCCACCTGATACAAAGAAGTGACTCATTGGAAAAGACTGACGCTGGGAAAGATTGAAGGCGGGAGGAGAAGGGGATGACAGAGGATGAGATGGTTGGATGGCATCACCGACTCAATGGACATGAGTTTGAGTAAGCTCTGAGAGTTGGTGATGGACAGGGAGGCCTGGCGTCTGCGGTCCATGGGGTTGCAAAGAGTCGGACAGGACTGAGCAACTGAACTGAACTGACCTGAACATCTCATTCACAATCCTTGTGAATGTGAAGTGAAAGTCACTCAGTCGTGTCCAACTCTTTGTGACCCCATGGATTATATAGTCCATGGAATTCTCCAGGCCAGAATCCTGGAGTGGGTAGCCTTTCCCTTCTCCAGGGGATCTTCCCAACCCAGGGATCGAACCCAGGTCTCCCACGTTGCAGGAGGATTCTTTACCAGCTGAGCTACAAGGGAAGCCCAATAATACTGGAGGGGGTAGCCTATCCTTTCTCCAGGGGATCTTCCTGATCCAGGAATTGAACTGGGGTCTCCTGCATTGCAGATGCATTCTTTACCAACTAGAGAAATGCAAATCAAAATCACAAAATACCACTTCACACATATTAGTATGGCTACAATTAAAAAAAAAATAATAATGTGTTAGCAAAGTAGCAGGGAAATTTGGAATTTTTGTGCTCTGGTGGTGGGAATGCAAAATGGTGCAGTTGCTAAGGAAAACAGTATGGCAGTTCCTCAAAAAATTAAAAATAGAATTACCATGTAATTCCATGTCTGGTTTATTTCCAAAAGAAGTGAAAGTAAGGACTTTAACAGATGTTTGTAAACCCATGTTTATAGAAACATTAATCACAATAGTCAAAAAGCAGAAGCAGCCCAAGTTCTCCACTGATGAACAGATAAACAAAATATGAAATATCCATATGATGGAATATTACTCAGACATAAAAAGGAAGGAAATTCTGACACATGTCACAATATGGATGAAATCTGAAGATATTATGTTAAGTAAAGTAAGCCAGTTACAAGAGACCAAGCACTGCATGATTCCACTTAGAGGAGTTTCCCTAGAACAGGCTAATTCATAGAAAGTAGAATGAGGTTGCAGAAGACTGGTGGAGGAGGAGGGAGCATTAGTGAATGGATCCAGAGTTTCAGTTTGGGACAATGGATGGTGATGACGGTGGGATTTAATGCCACTGAACGGTGGCATTAGGTACAGTTAAACTAAAATACCTAGATGGTAAAAACAGATAGCTAGATGGATGTATCCATAAATGGATAAATGATTGATAGATAATAGATAGGAAAGACACAGTGAACATCGTTTCAGCACCTTCCCCTCCATGGATCACATCTCAGTTTCCTGCTTCTCACAGCCTCATTTGACATTTAAGCCTCTCCCCTGGGTGTCGGGGGAATGGCTTTCCCGACTCCTACTACCTGGGAGTGTGTGCTGGTGGATACAAGAGAAGAACAATGATTGCCCCTTGAGGGATTTGTGCTTCAGTGAGGCAATAGGAAATCATAAAGATCACTTATGCATTCCTTCAGTAAATCCTTCTCAAGTGCCAAACACTGTTTGGGGTCTGGAAACAGCATTTGAAACAAACACCTCCATGAAACAGACGGACAACTTCTGGTCTTGGTGTGCTTATAGTCTTTTTTTTAATTGGGGTATACTGCTTTACAATGCTGCGTTAGTTTCTGCTGCACAACAAAGTGAATCAGCCATAGGTATATGGCTATCTCCTCTCTCTTGGACCTCCCCCTGCCCATCCCCTCTAGGTCATCACAGCACTGAGCTGAGCTCCTGCCCATCCCCTCTAGGTCATCACAGCACTGAGCTGAGCTCCCTGTGCAAGACAGCAGGTTCCCATCAGCTATCTGTTTTACACATGGGAGTGCCCATGTCAATCCCAATCTCCCAGTTCATCTTGCCTGCCATCCCCCAACCCCACCCCATCCACTCATCCGTTCCCTATGCCTGTGTCTATTCCTGTGTTGCAAATAGGTTCATCTGTACCATTTTTCTAGATTCCACACACATGCTTTAGTGTATGATGCTTGTTTTTCTCTGATTTATTTCACTCTTTATGACAGACGTTAGGTCCATCCAGGTCTCTATTCTTGGTGGGAAGAGATACATGAGATACAGAACATGTACCCTGAGGAGTAGTGCTGAGTGTTTGCTAAAAGACAGAGAAGGGTGACTGGAGGCTGCAGTCTGAACAGGGCAGCCAGGACAGGCTTCTCCCAGAGGTGATGTGCAGCAGAAGTTTGTGTAAGGTACATGTGGCCGTGTCTATGTACATGTCAACCGTGCAACGTACATGTGAGCCGTGCCAGGGTCTAGAGCGAGAAAACTGCAGGCAGGGGCCAGCAGATGCAAATGCGCTGAGGTGCACGTGTGTGCGGCGAGTTGAGGATCAGCTGGAAGGCCAGAGGGCTGCGGCCAGTGAGTGAGGGGGCAGCTGCAGGAAATGGGGTTGGGACAGGTAGCCAAAGGCCACGAAAATAACTGATTTTTTTTCCCTCTGGGTGAAAGGGGAATCCATCAGAGGGCTTTGTGCTGGGGAAGAACAATCAAGGCTGCTTTGCAAGAGGCTTTTGAAAAGCATTTTTTACCATGGGTGGACCTAAAGATTACCATCTCTAGTAAGTTAGTAAGCCAGAAACAGAAAGATGAATACCATACGACATCACTCACATGTGGAATCTAAAATATGACACAAGTGAGCTTATCTATGAAACAGAAACACACCCAGACAGAGAGCAGACTTGTGGTCGCCAGGGCAGTGGGGTGTGAAGGGGCAGGAACGGGAGTTTGGGATTAGCAGATAAAAACTATTGTGTAGAGAATGGATAAACAACAAGGCCCTACTGTATAGCATAGGGAACTACATTCAATATCCTGTGAGAAACCATAATGGAAAAGGGTGTAAAAAACCATGTATATATGTGTGTGTGTGTATAACGGAGTCACTTTGCTGTACAACAGAAATTAACACGACATTGTAAATCAACTATACTTCAAGAAAATAAAATTTAAAAAAAGAAGCATTTTTACTTTGCAGACTTTTTTTGACCTTGGTCAAAAAGAAGAGCAGTATGGCCGTGTGTGGTACCTATGATGTGGAGATTGATGCAGGAAGAGAAAATAGGGCAAGCAGCAGAGACAGGGGAGTGGGGAAGGAAGACGAGAAGAAAGCAACATTTCTATCCAGAATTTTCAAGAAGGCTCTGCAACCAGCACTGAGGGGTGATGAGGATTTCTGCTGGACTTTCATCTCCAAGGCCAATCTCCAAGGCCTGATGGACCACTCACTGCTACTTCTCCCCTCCTTAGAGGACCCTGATGGCCCACCAGTGTCCTGGCACCCCCCCTGTAGTCCACAGTTGGAAGCCTCCACCAGGTCTTAAGTTTGATTTCCTGGCAGAAGGTCAGGATCCCAGATAAAACAACAGCTTCTCAGAGTGTCTGACCCCTATCTAACAGACAAAAATTCCCTAGCTCACAAAACACATCTTTGAAGCTTTGAAAAGCTCTGGTTACTGCCTCCAGGCAGACATGAAGATCTTGAGTTGAGTTGCTGCCAAAAGATGAGTCATTTTGTGAATTTAGCAGGGATGGTGAGATCAAACCTGACAGATGCTCGCAGATAAGATACAGTAAGCACAGGTGATGCCCCCCACTAGGGGTCAGATTCCAAAGTGGTCTCTAGCAGGCATTCCGTTTCTGTTCCCACCCTTGAATCTTCTGGAGGGAGAGGAGGGGACTTAGAAGTAAAGTGGTCTTATTTAGAGATAGACACCCAGGGTCACACAGAATGAAGAGGCCCTAGGTCCAGGGATCTAGTCCCAGTCCCTGGTCTGACCACACCCTGCTTGTTGCTCCAGGTCATGGAAGCAGAAATTGTCACTGAAGTGCCATCAGCCAACACTCACCGGGGCGTGAAGCAGTGTCTTGGCTTCCGACTTGGTCATGGTGCTTCCCTCCAGGGGAAGGCGCTCTATCTTCCCTGTCTGGGCGAAGAGTAGATGGGTCCCAGGAGGCAGGGGGATCACAGTGGTAGGGACCGGGGGTCCATAGTGAACTGGAGGAGCCACTGTACTCAGACCTGGGTGGCGGGAAATGGCATTGAGCAAGGCCCGAATGCAGCAGGAATGCACAAATACACGTGTGTGGGCACACACACACGGACTCATACACGTGCACCCACACGCCTGGTCACACCACCTTCTCGGCACCACAAACTGCACAGTCACATGTGCCTATTAATATCTGAGAGCACAAGGAACAGAAGGACCACAGCCAATCAGAAGGCGTTTGTGATGAAGATGACACAGGGCTTGAGTATAACATTAAATGTCAAGTGGAAAAAACAGCTCAGCCTCTCCCTCAATGGAACTAACCTGGCTATGGGTGCCCTGCTCTGGATGCTGGGCATCCAGGCTGTGGCAGCGATCCAAAACAAAGAGACAGCAGAAACCCCGAAATCCTGGCCACAGGGAACTTGCACCCCCACGGGAAGCTGCTGAGTATTTTCATGCCCAGTGGACTTTCATCCCATGGGGGCAGGAGGGTCTCAGGCCCCACAAGCAGGAACAGAGTCCTTCTGGACTTTCCAGGACAAAACGAGGCGGGAGGCTCATCCTCCCTTAGACGCAGCCTTGCCTCCCCGCTGAGCTGCATGCCCAGCAGAGCTCTGGTTCACCTGGCAGAACCTCCCAGGAGGGGACATGCACCCTGGCTGAGGGTAAGGAACACACAGAGGGTGTCGGGGAACCTGGGTCCCCGACCTGGTCCTGCCACTCACCACGTGGACACATTATGGACCTCTGCAGTGAGAGGGTGGAACCAGGTCATGGCCAAGCTCATTTTCAGTTCTTTCCTCTGGTCCATCTTGCCTGTTATACCCACTCAGTGACATAAACCAATCTGGTGGATCTCTTTAAATCTCTAGAATCTATCCCTGAGGTGCAGGTCAACCCTCGCCATTTCTCACCTGGCTTAACTGTAAATACTGCAGCAGCCCCCGGCTCCCCATGGCCATGGTCTCATTCCTTCCTCTCAGCTCTTCTAAAACTGAAACCTGGTCACATCAGCACCTGCTCAAAACCCTTCCTGGGCTCCCCTCCCCTGTTCTCAGGATCAAGCCAGATCCCTGCGCAGAGCCTCTGATGTCCTCACTTCCACTCTGCTCCCCCGGCATGGGACACAAACTCCTGATGGCTTCCTTCCTGCCCCTCAACGCGCTCCTGACACTGGAGCACAGATCTCCTCAACCCCACTTCCCCAGTGCAGGTGACTCTGGTCCTGTCAAGGCCTTGGGTCAGGCGGTATTGCCTGCAAAGCCTTCCCTGGCCAGCCCACGACCCCCCAGGTCAGGGACACTGTGGTGCTTGGTCTGCCTCTCTCTGAGGGTTCCTTTCCCTAGCCTGCCTCTGCTTCCCTGCCCCCTGAGGTTCTAGGGCCCACACTGGGGCCTTTCCCTCTGCAGATGCCCGCAAGACCATGGCATCTGACACACCAGGTTAATGCTGGCTGGGTGGGATAATGAAGTTTGTGAGTGATCCCTTCTTAGCAGCCTCTTAGCAGCTCTGGGAAACTATCTGGTAGGGGATCAATTTATGATTATTGGCTATCTGGTGAATGGAGATGTCAAGAATGATTATATTCGATTTCGGTAACTTGTGACAATTAGCCTTTTCTACATCTGGGACTGAATTTTAGAGCTGAGAAACATCTTAGAGATTATTTTGCTCAAGTGAGATGTTGAAGTCAAGGGTGCCAAAACTCAGGCAAGTGTCTGTCCAGTGTCACACAGCCTGGCCCTAGTCCCAACTTGACGCCTTCCTACCAGCACGGATTGTCGCAGAGCCAGCTGGCAGAAACCTTTGTGGCTGTTGGTTCCTGGCATCATTACAAATGGATCAAGCACCTAAAGGTCCAGGCACAACCTTGCAGGAGGCTGGTGTGACTAAGAGTTCCATGCCTGAGTAACAGGGTGCTGAGGAGGGGCTCTGGTTGGTCTCTCCCATGCCTGCCATGCCCCATCACAGAGCCACTGAAAGGCCAGGCTGCCCAGCGCAGGGTTTACCCAGAGGAGCCCCAAGCGCACACACACACTTTCTGCTATCAACTGCAATCTTATCCAGCAGGCCCTGCCCATCATTTGCACAAGACAGGTTTGCACCGAAAAGGAAAAGAAAAGGGTGAGAGGAGAGAGAGGGTGAGTGGGGAGAGAGATGGTGAAGAGGGCTGTGAGTTACAGGGAGATGGAAAAGGGGGCTGCAGACGGGAGAGAGGAAGGGACGGGACGGGCTTTGAGTCAGTGGAGCAGGTCAGGATTCAGGGCAGGCAGAAAGCGCCAGCTATGCCCCAGGCAAGGGTCCCCAACAATGCTCGCGGACGCCCGGACATCCCATCTCCGGCGCGCTCTCTGACTTACACGGTGGCCTCATCCCAGACCTAGTCCTGGTCCCCTGCACCTCTCGGCCATCGCGGTCCACACACCAGCAGTAGCCAGTGCTGCTGTGGCACTGGGTGGGCACGTACTGTCCATGCTCATCACATTCGGGGACGAAGAGCCCAGGGGGCCGGGGCCGCGAGGAGTCCGCCGTCCCCAGGATGTGCTCCCGCTCATGCTGGCATCGGGTTTTCTCCACTACTGTTAGAGAGAGGGGCAAAAAGAGGGTCATCAGTACAAGCCCCTGCACCCAACTCGGAACCTGGGGAGCTGTCTGGTCATTGCCCCGTTTTGTTTTATTAATTAAAAAAAAATTTTTTGTTCACCTTTATTGAAGGATGTTGGCTTACAATATTCTATTAGTTTCAGGTACATGACAATGATTCAAAATTTTTATAGATTATACTCCTTTTAAACCTATTATAAAATACTGATTTTATTCTCTATGTTGTTGCTATTGTTGTTCAGTCGCTCAGTCGTGTCTGACTCTTTGTGACACCATGGACTGTAGCCGGACAGGGTCCTCTGTCCATGGCGTTTCCCAGGCAAGAATACTGGAGTGGGTTGCCATTTCCTCCTCCAGGGGATCTTCCTGACCCAGGGATCGAACTTGAGTATCCTTCTTGGCAGGCAGATTCCTTACCACTGAGCCACCTCAAAAGCCCTATATTCCCTATGTCATGCAATATATCCTTAGAGCTTATTTAAAATTTTTTTAATTTAATTTTTACTTTATATTGGAGTACAGTTGATTTACACTGTTGTGTTAGTTTCAAGTCTACAGCTAAGTGATTCCGTTATACATATACATATATGTACTCTTCTTCAGATTCTTTTCCCGTACAGGTTATTACAGTGTATTGAGTGGAGTTCCTTGTGCTCTATGGTAGGCCCTTGTTGATTATCTTATATATAGAAGTGTCTATATGTTAATCCCAGATGTTTTATTAATTAAAAATTTTAAACATCATTATTAATTAGTGGACTTAACAGTCAAGAAGAGTATGTCTACATTTTCTTTTCCTTTCTAGGCCATTTATTTTTTCAGTTTTGAAAAACAGAGGCAAAATTGACATAATATATAATCAGCCGTTTTACAATGAACAATTCAGGGGTATTTAGTGCAGTCACAATGCTGAGTGACCACCACCTCCCTCTAGTAGTAGCAACACATTTTCCTTACCTCAAAAGGAAATCCCAGATCTATTAACTAGCTGTCTCCACTTCTTCCTTCCTCCCAGCCCCTGGCAACCACAAGTCTGCTTCTGTCTCTATGGATTTACCTATTTTGGTTTGTTCTCATAAATGGAATCTTACAATGTGTGACCTTCTGTGTCCAGCTGCTTTCACTCAGCAGGCTGTCTTCAAGGTTCATCCATACTGTGGCCATGTGACAGGGCTTAGTTCTCTATTCATAGCTGAATAATATTCTATTGCATGTCCACACCACATTTTGTTTACTATTCATCACTTTATGGACAGCACTGACATTTGTTTTAAGAAACTTTAAATTTTTCTTAAATGTGTTCTTTTTGTCATTACCAGCTTCTTGATTAGCCACACTGAGTCCAGGTCAAAGATATGGGTGACCATAGGGCACATTTACCAGCATACGTGTGTTTCCTTTTAATTATGGGCTAGTGTTTGGCATGAAATATGGCCTTTCAACTATGCAACTCATATCCCGAGGCTGGGAAATACCATTCCATCTATGTGGAATTGCTGATGAGATGCTATATTCTATAATAAACAATTCTCAAGTATGCACCATCCCCATCACTTCACAGCATAGAAGGGGGAAAAGTGGAAGCAGTGATAGATTTTATTTTGGGGAGCTCCCAAATCACTGCGGATGGTGACTGCAGCCATGAAATTAAAAGATGCTTGCTCCTTGGAAGGAAAGCTACAACAAACCTAGAGAGCATATTAAAAAGCAGAGACATCACTTTGCCAATAAAGATCCATATAGTCAAAGCTATAGTTTTTCCAGTAGTCATGTATGAATATGAGAGTTGGACCATAAAGAAGGCTGAATGCCAAAGAATTGATGCTTTTGAACTGTGGTGTTGGAGAAGACTCTTGAGAATCCCCTGGACAGCAAGGAGATCAAACCAGTCAATCCTAAAGGAAATCAACCCCGAACATTCATTGGAAGGTCAGCGTCGCCATGGCCTGTGCAGCATCCTCCATGTAGAGATGCCCAGGCACAGCCGAGAGCCACACTTCAGCCAAACCGAACGATGGCAGCTGCCCTTCTTTTGCAGGCCTTTCCATTCCCCCATTCATCCATCCATTCATTTATTGTGTGACTCCCCCTCCTCCTCCTTCGGTGAATCCTTTAAGAATTAGCTCAGGCACGTGCTCCCTCCAGGAAGGCTTCTCAGGCCCTCCAAGAGTTCCCAGGGTGCTCTGGGTTCTCGTCACTCTGATGCTGAGACTCAGAGGCTGCTCCCTGTCTGTGTCCCTGAGCAGATTTTAGGCTCTGAGAAGACAGTGAGTGACTACATCCCCTTAGCCTTGACTTGGGAAGCACTTCCTGGGCTGGAGTCGGGATGCACATGGGAATAACTCCCAGGTCCTGCCCTCAAGGAGCTCATGGAGGGAAGGGAACAAGCAAACACAGAGTGACAATCCAGTGAGTCACTGCTTGACAGGAGAGCCTATGTCACAAAAGATACACAAGACATCCTTTCCTTTTTTTTCTTGGCTGCACCACATGGCTTGCAGAATCTTAGTTCCCCAACCAGGGATCAAACCCGAGTTCTTGGCAGTGAGACTATGCAGTCCTAGCCATTGGACCATCAGGGAATTCCCAAAATATCCTCTCTGTAGGGCTTGGAGAGCAAAGGTGTGGTGGAGTCCTTTTTTATTTTAATCTTTATTGGAAGACTGTGGTTATACAATCCAGGGCAGGGCTCTACTGACTTTTTCTGCTAAGGAGCAGAGAGTAAATATTTGGGTTTTGTGGGCCATATGATCTCTGTCACAATTCAATTCTATGGATGTGGCATGAAAGCATCCAAGTTTAATATATAAACGAATGTGTGTTTCAATAAAACTTTATTAACAGACACAAATGGTGGGCCACATTTGGCCTGTGGGGGATGTAGCTTTCAACCCTGGCTCTAGGACATTGCTAGTTACATTAGGGAGAAACCTCATATAAATAATCATGTATTAATATATTACTGTGTTAATACCATATATATAGTAATAATAGAACAGATAATACTATATTACATATTTCATAGAATTTTACATCTAAAAAGTGTTTTTGTTCCTCAGTGCCACCACTTCTGCTCTTGTCAGCAATGCCGGTCAACCAGTGATGTCAGGAGTAACTAATCCCCTGGTATTATATGAGACAAGAGTGGAATGTGCTGAGACAATGTGCACGGCTGGAATTTTAAGCCCTGCACTCCATGTTCATCTGTGACTGTATCCTCACCAGGCCTTCGCAGCGCCATTCGGGGTGTGCTGCCAGTGAGTGTTTCAAGTGCCTTTGTCTGCACTGCCAGTTCTCACGTCAGCCTGCTGGATGTGGCCGCCCCCTTGATTACAAGCAGTAACCCCGCCAGAAAAGTGTGTGTTGAGCCTGGCAAGGGGCAACTGGGTCTGCTCGTTTGTCCCAAAGGCTAATAGAAAAACCAAAAACAAGGTCCTACTGTACAGCATAGTGAACTACACTCAATATTCTGTGATAAATCAGAATGGTAAAGAATATAAAAAAAAAGAATGTCCATATGTGTGAAACTGAGCCACCTCACTGTACAGCAGAGATTAGCACACACTGTAAATCAACTGTTTTTGTTCAGTCACCCAGTCGTGTCCAGCTCTTTGTGACCCCATGGACTGCAGCACACCAGGCTTCCCTATCCTTCAGTATACCTCAGTTAAAAAAAAGAAAAACAAACAAAAAGTATTTGATGTAGGAATAACCAAACAAAGATACAAAATAAGCCATCCGGTTGATAATAAAAATGTTGGTCCCGCTCACTCTTAGGGGTAGGGCTTGCTTACATCCTCAGTATCTTACATTTGTACAGGGTTTTAGTTTCTATACCAGCTGTGTCTGTTCACACAGGGTTCACTTAATTCTCACTATAATCCTGTGCAACAGGCAACTATGGCTTTTACGTCAAATGAGAGAATTGAAGTTTGGATTGGCTCCCCCAGGCCACAGCACTAGCAAATGCTTTAGCTCAAGCTAGAATCCAGGTCTCTGGATCCCCAGCCCAGCCCCTGGCCCTCTGCACACACATGCCCCATGCCCAGGACGGCCTGTACGTGGTCTCTCTCTCTCTCTCTCTCTCACACACACACACACACACATACACACTGGCTTAACACACTCACTGAAATTATCTGTGGCCCACAAACTTGTTTTCCTTCTGTCAGCATCTATATTTGGTGTTGCCTTTCCAATCAGAAAACACGCCTGGTGTTCTGTATACTGTCAACAAAACCAAACTTTTAAGGGAATGGGGGTACCTCTCTTTTCTGTGGCTGACAGGACTGTGTGAGCCAATACATGAAATCTCCAGTGATCTAGAATTTCCAGTGGAACTGTGAAGTGCTATATCTTGAACTTACATAACAGTGGGGGGAGACCTCAATGGTGCCACAGGAAACAGAACTTCAAGTGTGTTTACGGAGGCTGTGCTTATGATATCACTGTGCTCCTGGGAATGGCTTCTCAGCCTGGCCCACAGCGGCCCCTCCAGGCCCGCATGGGGAGGGTCCCACTATGGGTGGGGCAGGGGTGGGATGGTAAAGACACATATCCCGTCCTGGCTGCTGGTTGATAAAATGACAGCTGAGGCAAGATTCTCCTTAGTCTTTACTCATCTACTCTCTTTACTCATCTTTATTTATTCTTTCCTCTCTTTCCTCGTCTCTTTATTTGCTTGAGGATATACTAATCTGGGGAACAGCAGGGAGTCTGGGGTGACTTTTCTCAAACTGAGGACAAAGAGAATGGCAGGAGGGCCTTCAATAGATGAAGGATAAGAAAGGGACGGCAGAGGGAACTACAGATAGAAAAACAAGCTATGCTCCTAAATCCTTGACCCACAGAAACTGTGAGGTAATATACATTCACTATTTTAAGCTGCTAACTCTGGGGGATAATTTGTTTCAGAGACATAGATAACTAATATGGCAGTTTTCAAACTTCCTGACCATGATCCATAGAAATGCATTCCACTCTGCAATTCAGGACATATACACATACACACATTTACACATAAACACATGTGCATACAACTCAGTCATGCACTGGACAAGGATATACAACTATCATTTCATGAGACAAGACTTATTCCTACTGCACATACTCTGCATACTCTATCTTCTTGATTATTGGTTTCTATTTCATTCCATTCCGTTCAAATGAAAATGGTAATAACAACCCACTAAGCTGATTTCACAATCCACACACGCATTTTGGGCAAAGCGTGCAGAAGGGCAGCAGAGAACAAGTCATCATTTTTTTCTGTTTTGCTTATCGTTGGTTGATACTGCAATAGCCATGACCTTAACTGACTAACCTCTAAAGCTAGTTTTTTATTTAAAAATCAATCCCCTCTGTATAGAGTAGGTATCAAAAAATGCTGAATGTCTAATCCCTACACTTCATTACATTTGGCAATAGGAGTTTGAATGATACTATACTTAATTTTTTTGTCAATATTTCATTAGGTATTCATTTGTCAATATTTCATTAGGTAGTCTTTTAAAATTTTAAAAAACACGATGAAAACCTCAGGGTTCCTATTCCAACTGGAAATACATTAGAAATACAAATGCAGCAAGGTTCCCTAACCCCAGTTTCCTCTCCTGTCATAGAAGGTAACCTTTATCCTGAGGTTTTGGCTTCTCATTCTCATGTGTGCAGTTTATCATTTTATGGCATATGTATATACATATGCAGGTTTCTTTTCATATAGACTTATATTTTATATAAATGTAAGCACACTGCCTATATTCTTTTGCGACTATTTTTTTAATAGGTAAGAAGTAAATTTATCGAGAGAGAGAGACACAGAGTGTGGGCCATCTCGAAAAGTGAGAGCTTTCTATGACTACATTTTTTGCCCAATAGACTGTTGAGATTTATTCATTAACTCTACTTCATTCATTTAATTAATTAATTTTGGGGGCCACACTGTATGGCTTGCGGGATCCTAGTTCCCTGAGCAGGGACTGAACCCAGGTCCACGGCAGTCAAAGTGCACAGTCCTAACCCCCGGACCACTAGGAATTCCCTTTAGTTCACTCATTTCGACTACTGCTATATATTACTTCATGGTATGAATTGTACCCAAACTCATTTGTCCACCTCTCCTGTTGGTAGTCTCTTAGATTTCTTTTCTCTTAGAAACAATACTTGATGGAGACATGTATATTTCTAAAGTACATTCTCTCTCGAGCATATAAATAGATGATGAATTTCTTGAGAAAACAGGATTAAATACCAAAACAATCCTAGCAAAGAACCCTGATTGGTTTTATCTGCTCTTGTATCCCAGGCTACAGGTCTGGGTTTGTTTCTGTGTAGTCAACAGAGCCAAGGGGGCAAGGAGTTGGGTCAAAAAAGTAAAAATAAAAAAAATGAAACATCTGCTTCCTTTTGAACTGGAAAGATGTGAAGGAAGCCTAAGGAAATAGTGACTTAGTCATTTTTAATAGTTGCTGGAATGTCTTAATTAATTTCAGGCACAAAAGGTTGATGCTGCCTGGGCTCATCTAGGCTGGGGGTTGGTAAATTTTTTCTGTCAAGGGCCACGTAGGAAATATTTCAGGTTTTGCAGGCCTTGAAGGCTCTGCCGCAACTACTGACCTCTGCCTTTATGGAATGAAAGCAGTTGTACACTATTCCTAAACTAAAGAGCCTGCGTGTTCCAATAAAACTTTATTTTCAAAACACAGGCAGTGGGCCAGATTTGACCTGCGAGTCATAGTTTACGGACCTCTGTCCTAACCAGAAGAAAACAATTTAGACCAGCAATATGTAGTATTATGCATCAAAATTTAAACTTAATTTAATATTTTTCTCATTTTAGATCCTCAACTATTCTAAAAACCAGTCACACCAGTCCTGCTGAGAGTATGAATAAATAAATACTTGTATATACCACAGTAGGAATGGAAACTAATGTAGTCACTTATTTCCTTGATAACTATAAAGAACCACGAGCCCTACCATGGACCACGTAATTCTGCTGGACACTGGAAACAGGAAAATAAAATGCACAGGTACCTATGCTCAAAGCACTCAAGGCTAGTGGAGGAGACAGACATTGAAACAGTTCTTAATCACTCAGAAAAGTGGTTATGTGGGAAGTTCCATGTATTTCTTATTGAAACATTGATAAATATACTTGACCAACAACAGTAGCAACAATTAAAGTAAATACCAGCACAACTGGTTAACTCCAGTCAGAGGTGTCAAATGCATCCTTAATCTCATGACAGGTTACCACGTGATTTGGGGAAGTGAATTCAGGTTAGAGTCCATTGGGCAGAGTTTAGTCTTAGTTCTGGCACTTACGACCTCTGGGATTTTGACTGTGCTTTTATTTCTTTATGTTTTAGCGTCCTTTATATAAATAGAAATAGTAATACTACTTGCTTTAAAGAGATGATTAGGAACATTACATGAAACGGGAGATAAAGTACCCAGCACACAGTAGGCGCCATACAAAAGGCAGCCAATGATATGTATTCATTCAAAAGTGTTTGCTGAGATCCAGGATCATTCCAGGTACAGAACTAGGGCCATCATTGTCCTATGGTCTAACGAGATGATCACAGAAGTCTCAGGTCAGTAGGCAACTTTAGAAGCTCCACAGTCCAGGTATAACAGGTAATACAGACAATTCTGAAGAGTCCTAAGTCTGCCTGTTCCCATAACTGGTGGGCCTTCACCTTCCTCACCCCCACCCCAGCTCTGCTCCCCGTGATTCTTCAGAACCTGCAATGGTTAATTCTAGGTGTCAACTCGATTGGGCCACAGAATGCCCAGATATTTGGTCAAACATTATTCTGGGTGGTTTCTGTGAGGGTATTTTTGCCTGAGACTAACCTTTCACTCCATAAAGTAGGTAAAGCAGATAGCCCTCCCTTACGTGGGTGGGCCTCATCCAATCAGTTGAAGGCCAGAACTGAACACAAATGTGGACCCTTCCTCAAGTAAAAAAGAATTCTCCCTTCTTGATGACCTATGAATGGAGCATGAGCTTTTTGTTGCCCTTGGACTTGAACAGAAACACTGGCTATTCCTGGGTCTCCAGCCTGCTGACTACAGTCCTTGCAACTAATGGACCTCTATAACTGTTTGTGGGTCAATTCCTTCTAATAAATCTCTTTATATGTAAATAAATACATTTCTCTCTCTCTCTCTCTCTACACACACACACACACACACGTTCATTAGATCTACTTCTCTGGAGAACCCTGAATAATACAGATCCGTTCTTACTCCTCTGATCTAGGTGTGGTACCCCTGGAACTGTGCAGTACACAACTGTACTGCTCAATACCACAGCTGTGCTCTGATCACCCACCTCAGCTCTCCACGAGCCTCCCACATACCCACCTTGTCTTCTCTCCCAGAGCTATATACTCATGGATACAGACAGCAATGACCTATCTACTCCAAACACCCCAACACCTCACCTCCAGGCACACAATGGAAGCCGTCTCCTTGGTAACCAGATTTGCAGCGGCACGTGAAGGACCCTGGCGTGTTGTAGCAGAAAGCATCGGGGTGGCATCGGCTTGGCTGGCATTCATCCACATCTGCAAGACAGCCACCAAGCCCAGGGAGACTGAGATTTCTTCCAGAATTCCTAGTTTACACAATAATATAAGCCACTCGCTCTCCATTTTTAGGGACCCAATTTCTGATCTGGGAACCACGATTTAAGAACTCACTAAACATTAATTATAAAAACACTGATTCATCGATTTCTATCTAGTGCATTTACAAATGCATTTCACTTTGATGTTTTCATGAAAAATCAAGCATACAAAAGGAAAAAAAATGAAAGGATTTTTATTCATTATTTCCTTCTTATAAATGAGAGCTTCAAAAATGTCTAAGAGTTGAGAGACAGATGATTAATTGATTGACAGAAAAATCTCAGAGACCAGAGAAAATTCATATTCTCAGTAACAAAGAAAAAGTATTTCAGAAATCATGATCTCTTAGAAAGGCTTGGACTTTCCAGAAATACTCTAGGGCATAATGTTAAGTAATTTTGCAAACCAAGGGACCAGGAAACTTTGTTCAGAGTTATCTTATTTCAAACTATCTTGAACAGCATGCTGGCCACCAGCGATCGGCTATCTGAGATCTGAGAGAATTTTATGAGTCATTTATTCTCTGCCTCTGCAGTCAAAAAGGGGACTTAATTTTTGGGGAAGCACAAAATTAGAGGAGGCCAGATGAACAACTGTATGCTGCTGCTGCTGCTGCTAAGTCACCCTTAGACAGCAGCCCACCAGGCTCCCCCGTCCCTGGGATTCTCCAGGCAAGAACACTGGAGTGGGTTGCCATTTTCTT
>NW_011495024.1:2400858-2400958 GCF_000754665.1 Bison bison bison
CTGGAAAATCCCGTGGATGGAGGAGCCCGGTAGGCTGCAGTCCATGGGGTCGCTAACAGTCAGACACGACTGAGCGACTTCACTTTCACTTTTCACTTTT
>NW_011495024.1:2401058-2403316 GCF_000754665.1 Bison bison bison
ACTGGAGTGGGTTGCCATTTTCTTCTCCAATGCATGAAAGTGAAAAGTGAAAGTGAAGTCGCTCAGTCGTGTCTGACCCTTCCAGGCTCCTCCATCCATGGGATTTTCCAGGCAAGAGTACTCGAGTGGGCTGCCATTGCCTTCTCCGGAACAACTGTATATATCTTAGTGAATAAAAGGCTGGACTTTAAGTTACATGTGTGTAAGCATTGTTAGTCTTTTCATGAAAGACAAACAATCTCCTTAGTCCCTAGCAGACAGCAGGCGTTTAATTATGCCTGAACAAGCAAGTGACATGGAACAAATAGTACAGGGAGAACAGGTGTCTTCTCCAACAAGACACAGCTCCCCAAATAAAATGCATAATTCAAACTACCAGAGACACAAAATGCAGCCTGTTTACTCAATAGAGTTGACAGATTTTGTTGTTGTTTAGTTGCTAAGTTGTGTTTGTGACCCCATGGACTGTAGCCTGCCAGGGTCCTCTGGCCATGGGATTTCCCAGGCAAGAATACTGGAGTGGGTTGCTGTTTCCTAGAGAGAATAATTCTCTTGGATTCAGAGGTGGGTGAGTAACTAGCATATGATAAGCATCACCTGGGGAATTGTTTCAGGTCTCACAGAAAGGAAAGTCAGAGCAACCACGCACCTTGGCAGGCTCGGCCATCCCCAGAGAAGCCTGGGAGGCAGGAGCAGGTGTAGGAGGAGCCGCCCATGTAGATGCACCGGGCCCGCTGGGGGATGTCACAGTCGTGAAGGCCAGTCTCGCAGTGGTTGACGGGGCGCAGGCCCACGGCAGCTTCAGACAGAAAGTTAACACACAGTGTTTAGGTGAGTCCCCTAAGCAGTCCCCAGGCCTTCCAAGCAGTGTAATCCAATGAGCTGGAGACTGTGCCTGGGGCCCAGCCTCCCGGACGTCCCTTCAGGCTCATCCCTGCTCACAGCGGGGTGCTGTCCCTGCTCTCCTTTGTTTCCTCCCCTGATCCCACCTCTGCTAAGCGTGCACAGACTGACCCCACAGTGGGTCATACAGCCTGGCTTCCGACCTCAACTTCAACCCAGGGCTCTGTCTCAGGCCACTCTCCACACCCAGTGACCGGAACCCGATTCCCGCTTCATCCGGATGTGGAGGTGAACCGCTGCAGGCAGACACGCTTCCTGTGTAACTGTTGGTGGAGCGTTTGGGCCTGAGGGTCTGAGACTGCCACACAGTATTTTTGACTTTGGCTCACTGTCCGTGCCTGAAGTCACTTCAGTCTCGCCCGACTCTTTGTGACCCTGTGGACTGTAGCCCACCAGGCTCCTCTGTCCATGGGATTCTCCAGGCAAGAATATTGGAGTGGGTAGCCATGACCTCCTCCAGGGGGTCTTCCTGACCCAGGGATCGAACCTGTGTCTCTTACGTCTCCTGCATTGGCAGGCGGGTTCTTCACCACTGAGCCACCTGGGAAGCCCTTGGCTCACTAGGTGGGAGGAATATTTATTATGAATGCCAAAGTCAAAGTCACCCAACTTCCCACCAAGGAAGGAGAAATCAACTCCCAGGAAGTGAGACAGGGAGAGTGGAATGACTGCAGGGCTCTGGGGAGGGAAGCCCTGGGTTTCAACCAGGTGCATATGAGTCCACTATGTGACTTTGGATAAATCCTACTAACTTTCCAGAGTTGCACTTTCTTCCTCTGTAGAACAGGAATGACTTCTAGCTTTTCAAGCACAGACAGGTCCAGGAGATGGGTTTATTATTTTCTAAAGGGTCCTGATAACAAGACTCCTAGGATGAGGACTCAGGAAGCAGGCATGTGACACAGAGGCTAGACAATCAGACTCCAGCTTGTACTCTTGCCTCAAGATGACAGTCAAGGGTTGAGATGAACTAACTCAATAAAAAATGCTTGAAATAATCAAGGAAACTTGAATATGGACTGGGTATTCAATCATGTTAAGAAATTGTTCATTTTGTTAGGTATGGTAACAGCTTTGTATTTGTATTAAAAAAATTGCCCTTATATGTCAGATATATATTATGCATATAATGTGCATAAAAAACTAGTAACTCTAGTTAGATGACAGGATATTGGGGGTTTTCTTTAAAGACTGAAATATACCAGCAAAATACTACCAGCCTCCCCAGCAGTAGCAGTAGTAGTAATAGGGATGGAAAAGATCTTCACGACCAAGATAATCGCAATGGTATGATCACTCACCTAGAGCCAGACATCCTGGAATGTGAAGTCAAGTGGGCCTTAGAAAGCATCACT
>NW_011495024.1:2403621-2411199 GCF_000754665.1 Bison bison bison
TGCCACAGGACTGGAAAAGGTCGGTTTTCATTCCAGTCCCAAAGAAAGGCAATGCCAAAGAATGCTCAAACTACCGCACAATTGCACTCATCTCACACGCTAGTAAAGTAATGCTCAAAATTCTCCAAGCCAGGCTTCAGCAATATGTGAACCGTGAACTTCCAGATGTTCAAGCTGGTTTTAGAAAAGGCAGAGGAACCAGAGATCAAATTGCCAACATCCGCTGGATCATGGAAGAAGTAAGAGAGTTCCAGAAAAACATCTATTTCTGCTTTATTGACTATGCCAAAGCCTTTGACTGTGTGGATCACAATAAACTGGAAAATTCTGAAAGAGATGGGAATACCAGACCACCTGACCTGCCTCTTGAGAAACCTGTATGCAGGTCAGGAAGCAACAGTTAGAACTGGACATGGAACAACAGACTGGTTCCAAATAGGAAAAGGAGTACGTCAAGGTTGTATATTGTCACCCTGCTTATTTAACTTCTATGCAGAATACATCATGAGAAACGATGGACTGGAAGAAGCACAAGCTGGAATCAAGATTGCCAGGAGAAATATCAATAACCTCAGATATGCAGATGACACCACCCTTATCACAGAAAGTGAAGAGGAACTAAAAAGCCTCTTGATGAGAGTGAAAGAGGAGAGTGAAAAAGTTGGCTTAAAGCTCAACATTCAGAAAACGAAGATCATGGCATCTGGTCCCATCACTTCATGGGAAATAGATGGGGAAACAGTGGAAACAGTGTCAGACTTTATTTTGGGGGGCTCCAAAATCACTGCAGATGGTGATTGCAGCCATGAAATTAAAAGACGCTTACTCCTTGGAAGGAAAGTTATGACCAACCTAGATAGCATATTCAAAAGCAGAGACATTACTTTGCCAACAAAGGTCCGTCTAGTCAAGGCTATGGTTTTTCCAGTGGTCATGTATGGATGTGAGAGTTGGCCTGTGAAGAAAGCTGAGCGCCGAAGAATTGATGCTTTTGAACTGTGGTGTTGGAGAAGACTCTTGAGAGTCCCTTGGACTGCAAGGAGATCCTACCAGTCCATTCTAAAGGAGATCAGTTCTGGGATTTCTTTGGAAGGACTGATGCTAAAGCTGAAACTCCAGTACTTTGGCCACTTCATGCAAAGTGTTGACTCACTGGAAAAGACTCTGATGCTGGGAGGGATTGGGGGCAGGAGGAGAAGGGAACAACAGAGGATGAGATGGCTGGATGGCATCACTGACTTGATGGACGTGAGTTTGAGTGAACTCCGGAAGGTGGTGATGGACAGGGAGGCCTGGCGTGCTGCGATTCATGGGGTCGCAGAGTCAGACACGACTGAGCGACTGAACTGAACAAAATGCTTTATAAAATGGAAATTGAATAATAGGTACAGCAGGGTTCACTATGTTTTTCTCTCTACTTCTGTATATGTTTGAAATTATCCATAATAACAATAATTTAAGCCTAAAGAAAAGTCAAGGGCTGAGGTCTAGGAGGTGATTTCTGATGGCTGGTTCAGATACTCTGGGGTTCATAAGGTACTTTAACTTCTGGTTTTATAGTTCTAAGGCCCAGGTCAGAGTCGTGGCCCTCACAATGTCATAATAGAACCTTTCCTTCCCTCCAAGGAGGCCCTCAATGTTTAGATTATACTGGATACAAGAGAACTCCTCATCTTTTTCCTCAATGAGTCTTTCCAAGATTAATTCCAGTTTATCCTGCCTCAAGGGCTTCAGGAGAGAGAGTTCTTAACACTGCCAGAGGACAGGTAAAGAAGAAGATGCTCTTCAAAGGTCTGGGTCCATGCTGCTGCTGCTGCTAAGTCACTTCAGTCGTGTCCGACTCTGTGCGACCCCATAGACGGCAGCCCACCAGGCTCCCCCATCCCTGGGATTCTCCAGGCAAGAACACTGGAGTGGGTTGCCATTTCCTTCTCCAATGCATGAAAGGGAAAAGTGAAAGTCAAGTCACTCAGTCGTGTCTAACCCTCAGCGACCCCATGGACTGCAGCCTACCAGGCTCCTCCGTCCATAGGATTTTCCAGGCAAGAGTACTGGAGTGGGGTGCCATTGCCTTCTCCGCTGGGTCCATGAGAGGTTGGCAAAGTACCGTATTGGTGGATGAAGGCCCAGCCTGTGGACTTAGCAGCTTAAACTCCTGAAGTTGAAATGTTAACTAACTCCCATGGATTGGAACAGGGATCACTGAAGCAACTCCTATGGGCTAGAGGGTTACTAGATTTTAAATTGCTAAAGTGGTCCAAATTTCTGTCTGGAAAACAGAAAACCAGATTACACGGAACCAACCCAAAGCCACACTCTGTTTCCTTGAACCCCTCTCGTCTCACTTCCCATCGTTTTTAACGTTCTTCTTTCCTCCAGGGTCCTCTCTTGACCAGTTCCTTCAGCTCACAAAATGTGAAAAGGACACACTTGGAGAATTGGGGTCAAACAAAGGTAGAAAAAATGTATTCAGACAGAATAACCAGCAAAGGAGTCTCAGTCCTCCTCCATTAAATATTTGTCATTTAAAGAATGCGAGTGATCACTCCACAGGTTGTGTTTGCTCCTGCCTCACTTTGCCCCACCCGTCATAACAGGGAAGGACCTTGCCACAGCCTAGATGGATGGGTCCTGCTCAGCCATCACCTTCATCTATGCTTCTGTTTATTTTATTATTATGTGGGGGGCAGCCAAGCTGCGAGGCTTGAGGTACCTTACTCCTCCAACCAGGGGTTGAAACGGTGCCCCTGCAGTGGAAGCAGGGAGTCTTTTAACCACTGGACCACCAGTTCCCAGGATCCAGTTTGAACAAGGAATGCCGGGAGAGTGAAACTGACCACTAAATTATCCAATGATGAGCCAGAGTATATTTTTTGCTTTCAGGCAGACTTGGTTTTATCCAGTGAGCCATCACTCTGTGTGGTTAAGTCTCAAAGGAGCCAATTAAAAGAGACAAAAGGCCAAGTAAAATGGAATTGCGTAGAGGCTACTGACAGGGGGAGAAGCACTTGAACTCGATGATCTTCAAGTGGTTTTCATACTTGTTTCTAAGCAATGGGATCCATTACTCAAACAAAATGTTACTCGAAATTTCATATACAGGAAAATGAAATACTCTGTCCTTGGCTTACTTGTGTCCCTATTGGCAGATCCTGGGCATCTCTAAGGGTTCCTTGGGACACAGGAAGCCCATGGTCCAGTCTAATCACCTCATTTTACAGGTGACAGAGAAGTTAAGTGTCCTCCTCAAAATCAAAAGCCTAGGAGTAGACATTTGCTTACCACCTGTGTTACACCCTGCTCTAGCCCTTCCATGAGGGTGGATGCCAGGAAAAGCTGGAAACAGAAACCCAGGACATCATGCCTCACACATGTCTGTCCCAGCATTGTTCATGTCACCACCCAAGGGTTAAAGGATCTGCCACCCAAGTTTGAGCCGAAATGTAATGTAAATGGTACTGCCACAAAAATAGACCTTTGAATCTCCTTCATTGAAAAAAGCAGAGAAAGAAAGGCCAAATTCAAAGAAATTGTTGTTCTCAATGGGAAAAACAAAGATAGAGGGAACTTTAGCAGAGCTGAAATCTCAGCTCTGTGCAAAGGGACCTGGCTGTATCTCAGTACACAGATGTTTGGGTCATACTCAAAATATGAGAACGGCCTGTTCCCTCCACCCTCAAGACACCACCTCACCCTGGGACCTTGGCGGCCTCATATGAGTTTCAAGACACAGCAAACACAAAGCCTGCTAGGGTTTAGTAAACAGCAAGGAAGGGGAAAAGAGATGGTTCCTTGATGCAGTGAAAGAGAAATATGTTTTAAATTGGGAATAAATGTTGAGCTCAGATGCCCCTTCAGCATGTTGCCCTCCAGACCTGGAAATATCCAAGAATCTTTGAACCTGAAAGTCTTGGAAACTACAGGTCAAAGTGCAGCAGTGGGTAAAGGGGGGGAAATTTAAATAATCTGGCTCTTTGTAGTCGGCCCATCATCACCACCACGTGGGATCTTAGTTCCCCAGTCAGGGATTGAACCCAGGGCCTCTGCCGTGGCAGATGCAATCTTAACCACTTAATCTTCCGCCAAGGAAGTCCCCTTAACTTCTAACTTTGATAGGCTATGAAGTTATGCTAGTACTTGTGGTTTGTAAAACGGAAATCCACAAACAGAAAGGCCCCAAATGAGTTTTAGATGCAAACCAAGAAGAATTTAATCAAAGGCAGATAATGACACAAATACCTGAAAGGTGTTCCCTCCACATGAATCCCAAGGCCACTGATTATAAGGAGAAACATGTCTAATTGTTTGAGTAGCTATTTAAAGAATAATGGAAAGAATTAAAAGGAGTTTTATAAGAAGAGAATGGTATTACTAGTGCAGACAAATAATACTGCTTATGCCTTGTACCTGTGACTCTCCAGGTAGTCAGAAGAAAGGAGCAGAGACTGATTCACCTTTGTAAACGGCCCTCCCCAACAACAAAACCAGGAATCTTCCATCTCAGCCAGGCTAATTACTGAGGCAATACCATTCACACAGGCACTGACATACATCCTATGAACACTCGTTTTGAAAAGTCATCTACTCACAGACATAAAGAACAGACTGGTGGTTGCCTGGGGAAGGGAGGTGGGAAAGGGAAGGATTGGGACTTTGGGGTTAGCAGATCCAAACTCTTACGTTTAGAATAAACAGCAAGGTCCTACTGGGTAATGCAGGGAGCTGTACTCAATATCCTGGGATAAACTATAATAGAAAAGAATATGGTAAAAGAACATAAACAAAAGTCACCCACAGCACTTACCCACACATGTTCCCGCCTCTGAAAACTGGTAGCCCTCCACACACTCACAGCGGAAGGTTCCTGGGTGGTTATTGCAGATCGCGTGATTGCCACACACCGAGGGCTGCTCTGAACATTCGTCGATATCTAAAGCAAAATTTTGTTTTAAGTGCAGACTTAAAAAAAACACCTCTCCCAACATCACTATACATAATAAAATATAAAGTATTTTGGCCTGCAAATGGATCCATTTTAAAACACATTTTTAGTATTCCAAAAGTATCGCTAAATATTTTCTTCTGTGCATAACTGGAGATAGTGATCCCAAGGCCCTCCTCATAAATAAAACTGTGCTTCTCCCACCTCCCCCCAACCCTTTCCACCTTCCATCTCCTGGAGTTAGTTGTTGACCCAGGGACCACTAACATCAGATGGGCACATCTGTATTAGAAAGATGTGCAGACAAGTCTCCCAACTCTGAATAAGGTTCCTAAGCTACAGACTGTAATTAAATATGCTCTGGTGGTGCTAGTGGTAAAGAACCAGCCTTCAATGCAGGAGACATAAGAGACGCAGGTTCGATTCTTGGGTGGGGAAGATCCCCTGGAAGAAGGCATGTATTTTTGCCTGGAGAATCCCATGGACAGAGGAGTCTGGTGGGCTCCACCAGAGTCAGACATGACTGATCACGCATGTGCCACCATCTTGAGTTTAAGGCACTAAAAGGCAAACCATTAACTCATAAGATTAAAAGTGATGTTCTCTCATAGGATAATTCTGCGGTCATCGAGTGGTATGACGGGAACAAAGAAATACACATTTCAAAGCTGAACACACACATACATATACACGTGTTAGTTGCTCACTCGTGTCTGACTCTGTGACCCCATGGACTGTAGCCCGCCAGGCTCCTCTGTCCATGGAATTCTCCAGGCAAGAATACTGGAGCTGAACACAGCTAGGTTCAAATCCTGCCTCCTTTGGTGACTAGCTTGTGTGGTCCTGGAGAAGCTGCCAAACTACTCTGCCTCAGTTTCCCTGTTAGTAAGTACATACACTACTATTCATCTTGAGAAGTCCTTCTGAAGATTGCAGAAAATAGATGCAAGCCTGACCTGCTCAAGCAATGTACCTATTGGGACTTGCCTAGTGGTGCAGTGGTTAAGACTTCATGCTTCCAGTGCAGGGCCATGGGTTTGATCCCTGGTTGGAAAACTAAGATTTCTCATGTCATGTGGTATGGCCAAAAAAAGAAAAAAAATTAAAAATAAAAGAAATGTGCCTATTATTAAGTATAATACCTATACCACCAGCATGAGGCTGTTCCATTTCTAGGAACACAGACCTTGGATGGCCATGGCATTGGGAGGCCAGTCTGTAGTTACCACTGCTGTAAGGCTGGTTGGCCCAGACAAAAAAATCAAGCTGATCTGTCGTCTCCTTGGTTACCTGCCCACTGATGATTTGAAATAAACACAGTCACACAAGATCCCTCTGTGCCAACCTCATTCTCAGGGTGTAGTTACTTCTGGCATTTTTCGAACTCTTGGAGATGCATGTGAGGAAGATTTCATAATGTCTGAGACCACACAACTCCCCTCCCCTCTCAACCTCCCCTCCTCAACTCCATAACATGAATCTTGCTCGTGCGTTCACCTCCAATGGCCTGTCTAGCCAGTCTCTTTCCTGATGAGGCAAAAGTCCTGCTGGCTTATTAGACAATGTCACACAACACAAGCATTTTTGCCACTTCAGCCCCACAGTTGGACCTACACTCAGACAAAACACAAACCAAATGGCATTCAGCTTTTTGAAGCCATACTGCAACGTACATTTCTGTGACATGCTTAAGATATAAAATCTCATATCACTTACATGTGGAATCTAAACTATGGCACAAAGGAACCTACCCACAAAACAGATCAAACCAGTCCATCCTAAAGGAAATCAATCCTGAATATTCACTGAAGGACTGATGCTGAAGCTGACGCTCCAATACTCTGGCCACCTGATGTGAAGAGCCGACTCACTGAAAAAGACCCTGATGCTGGGACAGACTGAAGGCAGGAGGAAAAGGGGGCGACAGAGGATGAGATGGTTGGATGGCATCACTGACTCAATGGACCTGAGTTTGGGCAAACTCAGGGAGATGGTGAAGGACAGAGAGACCTGGTATGCTGCAGTCCATGGGTCACAGAGTGTCAGACACGACTTGGCCACTGAACAACAGAAGAAGAAAATCCTGCTCTGGTGAGACCTGTCCTTTGATTTTGCTTCAGCAGCACAGGGTGCACTGAGAGAATCATCTCCATTCTCATTTGGTCCCTTGAACACTAAATGACCCCCAGTCACAGGTCTCTGGTCTGGTGGCTCCGGAACAAAGCTCTTGACTCTAATAAGATTCCAGAAGGAGCCAACCTACAGCCCGGTTTTATCAGCACTGACTCCCTGCAGGAAGCAGGGTTCCTACAAGCAAGGTTCCTGGTAGGGGGCCCCTCCCGCCTCAGCCTCTTCTAGAGCTCACTGCCAGTTGGGCCCCTAAAACCTGCCCCAACTGGGTCCCGAGTCATTGCCAGAGTAGCAGACTCAAAGGTCTCAAGACGGCCTGACAGCAACCTCACAGAAGATGCTGAGTCTGAATGTCCTAACGGCTGAGCCAGGCTGACTCAAGACACGCATGGAGCTGGTGTGTCTTGGGCTGGTTCACGGGCACAGCTCAGCTTCGAGACCACATGGTGCCTCTTTGATGTGCCCGCCTGGCTTCCCGGCACTACACCATGATTCTGTTTATACCT
>NW_011495024.1:2411299-2453659 GCF_000754665.1 Bison bison bison
TCTCCTTGGTTACCTGCCCACTGATGATTTGAAATAAACACAGTCACACAAGATCCCTCTGTGCCAACCTCATTCTCAGGGTGTAGTTACTTCTGGCATTTTTCGAACTCTTGGAGATGCATGTGAGGAAGATTTCATAATGTCTGAGACCACACAACTCCCCTCCCCTCTCAACCTCCCCTCCTCAACTCCATAACATGAATCTTGCTCGTGCGTTCACCTCCAATGGCCTGTCTAGCCAGTCTCTTTCCTGATGAGGCAAAAGTCCTGCTGGCTTATTAGACAATGTCACACAACACAAGCATTTTTGCCACTTCAGCCCCACAGTTGGACCTACACTCAGACAAAACACAAACCAAATGGCATTCAGCTTTTTGAAGCCATACTGCAACGTACATTTCTGTGACATGCTTAAGATATAAAATCTCATATCACTTACATGTGGAATCTAAACTATGGCACAAAGGAACCTACCCACAAAACAGATCAAACCAGTCCATCCTAAAGGAAATCAATCCTGAATATTCACTGAAGGACTGATGCTGAAGCTGACGCTCCAATACTCTGGCCACCTGATGTGAAGAGCCGACTCACTGAAAAAGACCCTGATGCTGGGACAGATTGAAGGCAGGAGGAAAAGGGGGCGACAGAGGATGAGATGGTTGGATGGCACCACTGACTCAATGGACATGGGTTTGAGCAAACTCTGGGAGATGGTGAAGGACAGGGAAACCCGGTGTGCTGCAGTCCATGGGGTTACAAAGAGTTGGACACGACTTAACAACTGAACAACAACAACAAAACAGAAACTGACGCATAGACATAAAGAACAGACTTGTGGTTGCCAAGAGGCAGGGTGGGCGGAATGGACTGGGAGTCTGGGTTTGGTACATGCAAACTATTACATTTAGAATGGATAAAAACCAAGGCCGTACTGTATAGCACAGGAAACTATATTCAATATCCTGAGATAAACCATAATGGAAAAGAATATTTAAAAAGCAAAGTATACATGTGTATAACTGAGTTCTTTACTGTAGAGCAGAGACTGGCACAACACTGTAAGTCAACTATACTTCAGTCAAAAAAAAAGAGCTGCAAGATGTCAGACCAAGGGACAAGTCCAAGCACTGCTGGAAGGTTGCAGAACAAAGCCCCACCGAAGCCCCCTTTTAAGAAGCTGGAGCTGGGCTGGGGTAGAGGGATATTCAGCAAGTGTGGCTTCCTGGCTCTATCCACCAGCTGCTGCCTCAGCAACATGGGAGGAGAAGTCATTCTGGCTTCACTGCCTCTGCACTGCAGCTCTCAGAGGACACCCCGTGCAGACTGCAGGGCTCCACAGCCGAGACTGAGCTGCCAGAGCACAGAGCAGCAGTTTTCAATCACAGGGACAGAACACAATCACCAGGGGATATTTTCCAAGCTTCATTTCCCCCGGAAGGTTTTTTAAAAAGTATTTATTTATCTGGCTGTGCTGGGTCTTAGTTGCGGCATGTGGGATCTTTAGTTGCAGTATGTGAGCACCTTAGTTCCTTGACCAGGGATGAAACTCAGGCTCCCTGCACTGGGAGTGCAGAGTCTTATCCACTGGATCACCAGGGAAGTCTGCCACTGGGAGGTTTATGGAAAGGGAGATTGCATGTTTCAAGAAAGCTTCTTAGGTGATTGGAAGGATGTCCTCTGGCAGGCCCTACTGGGAGAACCACTGGCAAATAGGATCTGGGGGCTCCTGGGATGAGGGAGGGAATGGTTCCCCAGCACCATTCCCACCTCCACGAAGGTCTACACGTAAGAGCCAAGCTGGGTGATGCCTTTTTTTTTTTACAGCAAAACCCTAGCAATCTCCCTGCTGATATCTCACGGTCCTTATAGTTTGGAAATTCTTTGAATGTCTGATTGAAACCCTCTTCTGTAAATGGAAGCTAGGACTCTAATCCATTCTTCAGTAGAAACAATGAACTAGTGATAACTGTTCCTTATAGAATATCACAATATTTCCTTGAAGATTATTGTTCTTGTTTGTGTGTGTATATGTGTGTGTGCATATGCTCTCAGTTGTGTCCAACTCTTTGTGACCCTGTGGACTGTAGCCCTCCAGGCTCCTCTGTCCATGGAATTTTCCAGGCAAGAAAACTGGAGTGGGTTGCCATTTCCTACTCCAGGGATCTTCCTGACTCAGGAATGGAAGCTGTGTGTCTTCTGTCTCCTGCATTGGCAGGCGGGTTCCTTACCACTGAAGCACCTGGAAGTTCATTACTGTTCTTACTGGTCAATATCTGGACAACATTTTCTCTAGGAAGAGATTTCCTCTCAAATAAATCATTCCCTAACCCAATAGGAAGATCCTGAATTATTCTTGTAATCACTGCTTCCGTTTTGACTTTTTTTCTGAGTGGCTACTTTTCACATATTTTCAAAAACTCCAACAAATAATAGTTTCTCCAGTGTGTCCTCCTCATAAATGCCAGGCTCTGGGAGGAGACTCGTCTCAGGACAGATTTGTTAAATGCCTTGAGTGCACTCAAAATTACTCAATGAGAGATTGTCCAAAACTCTCTCTTACAGCCTCCCAACTGAGAAATACAGGGAAGCCGTCCTACCAGGCACCAGAGCTCTGATTCAACTGGAAATCTTCTCCAAATTACCCTGAACAGTCACCTTGCAGTATCCAACCAACCCCATCCTTGTTCTGGATGTCATCTATCATTATATCAATGCGACACACGCTGAATGACAAAGGCTCATCCTCATTCTTCTCTTCTGAGGCACTTTCCAGGTCAAAATAATATGTGAAGTGATCTGCTTAATGCAATTTCCTACCAACAGCCTGGTGTCTCAATGCATTAATA
This sequence comes from Bison bison bison, assembly GCF_000754665.1. NCBI lineage: Eukaryota > Metazoa > Chordata > Mammalia > Artiodactyla > Bovidae > Bison > Bison bison. The sequence continues at coordinate 2,414,149 of NW_011495024.1, forward strand.
CTACGAGGCTTATTCTCGTGACTCAGAACAAAAAGTAGCAGGACTGGGAACAGACCCACGTGCAGATTCCATGGGGCAAATCTGCCACGCTGAGGGCTAACCATAGGGCAAAACCAGGTACACATGAACATGTCTTCGTGGGCGAGGACATAAGAAGGGTTTCCAGGACAGCAACACATCAATCCATAAAGCATGGCTGGTTGTGCCTTGGGAGATGAAGCAGCCAGCCAAAGCAGGATTAGCCCAAGGTTATGGCTTCAGCGAGGCGGGCATGGCAACCCACTCCAGTATTCCTGCCTGGAGACTCCCTTGGACAGAGGAGCCTGGTGGGCTACAGTCCATAAGGTTTCAAAGAGTTGGACACGTCTAGAGCGACTAAGCACTCATGCACATATGGCTTTAGCAGTTGGAGAAGATGGCTCCATGTTTTATTACTGTTCAATTTGCTTAGGAAGCTGAAGCTGGGCTGCATAAAGACTACAGAGTTGGAGGCTTCTGCTAGAGAAATGGGGTCGCCCCATCTCTATGTGTTGTCTGGCAGGGCTCTGCTCACACACACACGGGATCATGCTGCTCTAAACCGGCCTGAGCCAATTCAGCCATTCAAGACTGGTGGGCTCTCTGGGGAAATACTGGGAAACTCTGAAGATCAGAGGTGAGTAGGAACTATGTCCCCTACACAGTGGTATGTTACAAGGGAAACAAGTCTCAGACTGAATTCTGTCACACAGACAAAGATATCAGTCACACAGACAAAGATATCAGCAAGCTGGCTGAACAATCGTACAAGCTGTTCCCGTAAGCCTAGTTTCTGTTCTTCATCCTTTCAGGCGTTCCAGTGAACACCATTCGTAAATTTCACTCTGAAGCAAATGCAGCATGATCAGCTAACCTTCACACTAAATCAGCACACTAAAGCTGCCATTAATTGGAGGCATTCAGTGGATTCAATTCAGTGGATTCCAGACCACAGGCATCATTCCCATACTCCAACTTCTGCTGCGCTACACAGATTATTTTGGCTACAGTCATTCAAGGGGGCTGCTCATCATTCTAACCAAACAGACATGTGCACACTACCCATTTCACTAGGGAAGCTTACCTCTAGCATTCCTTACATTTGTTGGTGAGCATACCGTGGCAGGTTAAGGAAGCATTCGACATTGTGGGTTTTTGGCCATAAGGCTCAGCTTGTGGGATCTTAGTCCCCCGGTCAGGGATCAAACCTGTGCCCCTTGCAGTAGGAGCTCAGAGTCCTAACCACTGGACCACCAGGGCATTCCTAGCATTTGCTATTCTTACACTAGTTGCATCTGTGTGGATTTTTCATCAAGATAGGAGTCAACTAACTGTCTTTTGGTGGCAAATTAAAATTTAGTAACAAACATAAATATCAAGCTGTTTATGTGAAAGTATTCAAAGTGAAATTTTAAGTAATAAGTATTATACAATGAAGACAGTGGAATAGAGGCACTTAAGTCAGGTACTCAAGGTCCAACATTCTAATATCCTTGGTTCCAGTTTCCCATCTGTAAAAACAGGAGTAAACTTCCCACCCATGAGGGTGGCTGCTATCAAAAAAACAAAACAAGTGTTGGCAAGGATGTGCAGAAATTGCAGCCCTTGTGTACTGGTGGTGGGATATAAAATGATGCAGCTGCTGTGGAAAACAACGTGACGGTTCTTCAAAAAAGTCAAACACAGAGTTGATGTGATCCAGCAATTCTACTTCTGGGTATATCCCCAGAAGAGTTGAAAGCAGAGTCTTAAACAGATATTTGTACCCCTATGTTCACAGCAGAAATATTCACAAGAGCCCAAGAAGTGAAGCAACCCAACTGTCCACAGACAAATGAATGGTTTTTGTAAAAAAATGAATATATGCATATCATGGACTATTTCTCAGTTTTACAAAGGAGGGAAGGGGGTTAAGGGGGAAGGGACAAACTGGAAGATTGGGATAACACAAACACACTACTATATATAAAATAGATAACTAATAAGGGCCTACTGTTTTGCACAGGGAACTCTACTCAATACTCTGTAATGGTCTATAAGGGCAAAGAATCTAAAAAGGAGTAGATATATGTAAAACATATTCACTTTGCTGTACAGCTGAAACTAATACCACATTGTAAATCAACCATAGTCCAATAAATTTTTTTTTTTAAGTAAGGAAATTGTGACACAGGCTACAATATGTATGAACCTTGAGGATATGATGCTATGTGAAATAAGCCAGTCACAAAAGGACAAATAGTACATGATTCCACTTACATGAGTTACCTAGAGTCCTGGAATTTGTAGAAAGTAGAATGGTGGTTGCCAGGGGCTGGGGCCAGGGGCTATGGAAAGTCATTATTTAATGGCAATAGGGTTTCAATTCTGCAAATGAAAAGAGATCTGGACATGGACGGTGGTGATGGTCACACAACGTGAAACTACTTAATGCCACTGAACCGTACACTTAAAAATGGTTAGAATGATCAATTTTATATTATGTGCACTTTACCACAATTAAAAATGATTTTTAAAAGACAGAAATGAAAACATCTATCAGAGCTGCTGAATTAGATGAGACGGTGTTTGTGAAGCACCTAACACAACAATGTTACTAACAGTTATGGACACATGTTAAGTCACTTGAGTCACGTCAGACTCTTTGTGACCCCATGGACCGTAGTCCCACCAGGCTCCTCTGTCCCTGGGATTTTCCAGACAAGCATAACGGAGTGGGATGCCATTTCCTACTCCATATGGTCATATTATGTGTAGTTATAAGCAGCCCTGACTTTCTCTTTCCTTTAAACCTGTGTATTCTCAAGATGAAGTGGTGTATGGCCTTATAAATTCTGCTCTGCTGCTTAGAGTCGGGGCATCTGATCAGATGATGAAGGGGCCAGGACCCTTACCATCGTGGGGAAACACCAAGTGTGGGGCTTAAACAACTCGGCACACCCATCAGTATTTATCTCCCCTGTGTTTCCTTGCCTCTCCCAGCTCTCTGCTTTACAGTATCTGTTTGCCCCCCGCAAGCCTCCCCACACACGTCAGAGTGAATGGCTGTACCATAGCAGGTCCGTCCGTCTCCTCGGAAGCCGATGGAGCACTCGCAGGTGAACTGGGTCCCTGGGCCAGGGCGACAGGCCGCATTGGAGTCACACCCATGACTGCCAATGTAGCAAGGATTCTGAAGGGCATCAGGGGAGCCATCTGCAAAGGCAGAGACATTGAAACCACGTGAGGATTCAGAAACACTTACAGGTTACCTCCTCCCCCAGAAAGTAGGACAGGATTGATGACCAGGAAACCTGCTGACTCCTGCTCACTTGAAGTGGGATCAGCAAACTACATCCCTTTGGACTCATGTCTATTTTTATAAAGTTTTATTGGAAACCGGCCACATGCATTTACTTGAAAGTGGTCTATGGCTGTTTTTGTGCTACAGTTGTAGAACTGCACTCATGACAGAAACTGCATGATGAGCAAAGCCTCCAGGATTTGCTGTTTGGCCTTCTAAGAAAAAATATGCCAACCCCTGATGCCTGGAGCTACAGCAGTCAAAGGAGGGAGAGAAACACCTGCCCTCTTCTGGTGTATGGAGAGCCAAGGGCCAATCTGACCAGCTGGAGAAGTGACCTGAGTATGGAGGGAGAACCAAAAATCACTGAGATAGAGAAATACCACACCCAGACACCAAATATACGGAACCTCTAGGGCTTAAAGACTTGGACTACGTGAGGCCTTGAGGCTGGGCTATCGCACTGGCTCCAGCTTCTTCCACAATCAGAAGCAGCCCAGCCCAGACCCCAGCTCCACACTGTGCTGTCCCAGGGCAGAGAGCTCGCTGTAGGCTCTGGGCCTGACTTTTAGCAGATTTGATTTGGATTTCCCCAAGCCCTGAGCACACATTCCTTTCACAGTGAGTGTCAGAGTTTTTTAAAATAGGCACATGAAAAGATGCTCAATATCACTAACTATCAGGTAAATGCAAATAAAAACTACAAGGGGTACTACCTTTCGCCAGTCAGAATGGCCATCATTAAAAAGTCTACACATAACAATGGTGGAAAGGGTATGCAGAAAATGGAACCCTCGTGCACTGTGAGGGAATGTAAATTTGTGTAGCTACTATGGAAAATGGTATGGAGGTTCCTCAAAAAGCTAAAAACCAGAGTTGCAATATGATCCAGCAATCCCACTCCTGGGCATATATCCAGACAAAACTACAAAAAGATACATGTCCCTATGTTCACAGCAGCCGAGACAGGGAAGAACCTAAACGCCCATTGACAGATGAATGGATAAAGGTGTGGTACATATATACAACAGAATATTACTCAGCCATAAAAGGGAAAAGGGAATGAAATAATGTCATTTTGAAGCTACATGGATGGACCTAGAGACTACCTTACTAAGTGAAGAAGTCAGAAAGACAAATACCTATGTTATCATTTATATGTGCGACCTAAAATATGACACAAAGAACTTATTTACAAAACAGAAACAGGCTCACAGACACAGACAACAGACCCGTGTTGTCAAGTGTGGGGGGCAGGGGTGGGCGAGAAGGGGAGGGTAGGACTGGGGAGTTTGGGATTAGCAGATACAGACTATTACATATAGAATGGTATAGAATGGATAAAGAACAAGGCCCTACTGTATAGCACAGGGAACTATATTCAATATTCTGTAATAAATCATAATGGAAAAGAGTAGAAAATAAATACAGAAATAAAAATAAATGCCCGGCTGCACGCAGGTGCAGCCCTTGAATGGTCTACTCTTTACCTTAGGTTTTCTAAGAATCATAGATGAGAAGATGTTTATTTTTGTCAGGAGCTATTTTAGCATGACTTTCTTCTTACCGAGAACAAGAGATGAAGAACAACACATCAAAAACACAGACAGGGCCACGCAGGTGGACACACACACACACACACACACACACACACAACTCCCAGTCCGAGCCGCCACCTCTTACCCCTCACAGGACCAATGGAGTTGCTGAGAGCATAGCGCAGGATCCTCTCCTCCTGGTTGTACAGGACAAACACGCTGTCCACAGAGAGCTGCTGGGTGCTGGGCAGGGCTGGCCGGGAGTCGTCGTGGAGGCACTCCCGGAAGGTGATGGTCTGGCGCCACTGGTAAGTGTGGACGTGCGAAGGGGCAGTGCCATGTCGCTCGGGCTCCGTCACCGTGTACTCCCGGGTGGAGGATGATGTGATCACTGGATATGGGTGGAAGCAGGAGACAGAGGAGAGAGCTTGAGGATGCAAGAGGCTTAGGACATGAAAATCATCAGCAGGGCTTCCCTGGTAGCTCAGTGGTAAAGAATCTGCCTGCCAATGCAGGGGACACGGGTTCGATCCCTGGTCCGGGAAGATACCACATGCTGTGGAGCAACTAAACCCCTGCACCAAAACTATTGAGCCGGTGCTCTAGAGCCCAGGAGCTGCAACTGCCGAAGCCCTGGGACCGTAGAGCCGTTGTTCCGTAACAAGCAAAGCCACTGCGATGAGAAGCCTGCCCCCCGCAACTAGAGAGCAGCCCCCACTGGCAGAAACTAGAGGAAAAGCCTGACCAGGCCACTGCGATGAGAAGCCTGCCCCCCGCAACTAGAGAGCAGCCCCCACTGGCAGAAACTAGAGGAAAAGCCTGACCAGGCCACTGCGATGAGAAGCCTGCCCCCCGCAACTAGAGAGCAGCCCCCACTGGCAGAAACTAGAGGAAAAGCCTGACCAGGCCACTGCGATGAGAAGCCTGCCCCCCGCAACTAGAGAGCAGCCCCCACTGGCAGAAACTAGAGGAAAAGCCTGACCAGGCCACTGCGATGAGAAGCCTGCCCCCCGCAACTAGAGAGCAGCCCCCACTGGCAGAAACTAGAGGAAAAGCCTGACCAGGCCACTGCGATGAGAAGCCTGCCCCCCGCAACTAGAGAGCAGCCCCCACTGGCAGAAACTAGAGGAAAAGCCTGACCAGAAGTGCAGACCCAGCAAAACCCAAAATAAATAAATGAAATAATCAGCAGTATTCTCTGCTCATAATGTGACCAGATGAGAGGTCAGATGGAACAGGATAAATAAGACCATTTATTTCAGTGTTGAGATTCATTCTGCTACCTAGATTTCCTATTATTGCTGTTATTTGCATTAGGAATATTTATTGCTTTTTCTCATCAAGTGTTTCTCTGTAAGTTCCTTAGTCAACCCCGGGACTAAGGCCTGATGGAAAGAGCACCAGCTTGGAAAGAGATACTCGAGAATTCACAACTTGGACCTTCATTCACAAGGAGCATGATCACAGACCAGTTACTAACTTCTTTACCCTGTTTCCTTTACAACATGGACTGGGGTAAGGATGAGATAATATATATAGAATGTCTGGAATCAAGCAGGCTAATCCTCTACAAGACAAACTACCATTTATGGAGCACTGACCATGTGACAAGCAGAGTGCTGACTGCTTTCTATGGGTCATCTCACTTAGGATTCAATAAACAGTGGCTGCTATAAATAACTCTAGATTAAACGGTTCTCTGATGTATAAAAATGAGACACTAATAGGTTTCAGTAGCCAATTTCTATAAATTACTAAAGAGCTGTGAGCAAATCTCAATAGAGAAGAGAGACAGTCTTCCCTACTCAGAAGAGAGCTAGTTTACTTTTGGCCCATGCAGTGAAAAATCTTGACTTCCTATTTAAAAAAAAAAGAAGTACAAAAGGCTCTTTATATTTGTGTGCTCTGCTGTAGTTGGTAATAAAAGCCAGAGGATAAATAAAAGATTGGTGTAAGCTGCCTCTTGTCCAGTTCCCATGTGCTGGACTGCCAGAAACACCATCTGGTCACAGCCTGACTTGCAGGTGGGGTCCTCCTGATTCTCCTCCCACCTCCTACCCACCCTCTCATTTTCCCCAGGAGAGCCCGAGCAGGCCACGAAGTCATGGTAATTGGTACAACTTTTCTAGATGGCAATTTAGTAAGAGACTTTTAAAGAGTTTCCTTTGACTCATCACTTCTATTTCTAGGAATTCGGTCAGAAAAGAACCAGAAATTTGGTCAAGGTTTATGATGAAGATGATCATTGCAACTCATGGAGACAAGGAAAATTGGAAATAATGTAAGCTTTAGAAAAGAGAATGGTTTAAATTGACAGCCATACAATAAAATGGTATAGATTCATTGAAAGTGTTTGCAAAGCCTATTTAATGGAACTATCAAGCAGTCATGATTTGACCTAACCGGAAAAGTGAACATACAATAATGCGGTATGATTGCAATTTAAATCAAAACTATATACTTGACTGTAGAGTATACAATAGTATTGCATCAATGTTAAACTTCCTGATTTTGATGATTGTACTGGGACCATGAGAGAATATTCTTGTCATTAGAAAAAACATGTGAAATATTGTAAAATATTTAGGAGATGCAGGATCACAGCATCTACAACTTACTCTCTCTTATATATAAGGAAGGGAGAGAACAATTAAGAGAATGTAGCAAAATGTTAACAATCGGTGAAGCTGGGGAAATGATATGTGGATATGGTGCTATTTTCAACTTTCTGTAAATTTGAAATGAAAAGTTTAAAAACTACATATAGATATATAATAAAATTATTTTATTCTGAAATTATATCATATGATGAGCTATTTATGTTGGGCTAGTATACATGTTGATATATATGTGAATATATGTGTAATATACATATGTTGGGATATTTTTATATATAAAGAGAAGTACATGATTTTTCATATATAAGGATAGAATACATGTTGATATATAAATACATATATGTGAGGTATATATACGTTGGGATATATTTTGTATATAAGGAAAAGGCTGAAAGAAATACACTTAATTTAATAATTGTGTCCTGGTTTTAGGTCTGTAAGTCATGCTTATTTTCTTTTCTGCGCTAAAGTCTCTCCAATGAGCATGCTCAATGTCTGTAATTAAGGGAAGGTGATCTGAGTAAGGTAACCCCTGCGTTTCCCTTTCTGGAGGCCAGGAGACAGCATGAGCTCAGGCTGGAGCCCACGTGCAGCGCTGCCCTGGGTTGAAGGATGCGGGACGCGGCTCACCCTGCCGTGAGTAGTGGTAGAGCTCCGTGTAGGGTTCGATGTGCACCGAGGAGCCAAAGGCGATCTGCGGCACGCGGCCCTCCAGCTCCGTGTCAATGGTCAGGTGTCCGTGCTCATCAATGCCGCTGAACTGCTGCTTAATGATCAGCTTGTCCCGGTGCCCCACAAAGGTCACCTCAGCCTGGCGGGTGAACTCCCCCCCTGCAAAGCAAGGTCAGTCTGTCACTTTGCTGTCAAAGAAGTCACATTCATGCCTGCCCGGACTCATGGTGGGGACAGGTTCACACCCCCTCTGCAGACGCGTTAGTCTGGTGAGTAGAAACAGGGCCAGTGATGTCAAGGAAAGCGCCGTCCTCTCAGCCCAACTCAGTCACGCACAAGGAACAAAGCCATTTCCCATCCGAAAACTAGCATCTGAGACAGGCGGGCTCAGGATTTGTGCTGGAAAAAGCAGGGTGTTGGGGTTTGCGCTCAGTACTGGTCGGGTAAACTTGAATGAGTTACTTACACCCACTGAGCCTCCATTTCCTGATGATGAAACTGGTGTACAATATCTATCTTGCGGAAATTAGATAAGTATGTTAAACAGTGCTCTGCCAAATGTCAAGTGCTCTAAGACATCAGTTAAGGGGATGACTATTGTTCACAGCTACGCCCCAGCCAGGATGGGTGAGTTGTTCAGGGCAAACCATCACCAAGTCCAGATACCATCCTAGAAGCACATACCATGGGTGCTGGCTCAGGAACTCCCCTTGGTCTATGCAGGGCAGCAGCCCCAAACAAGCAGGAAAAAAACATTCCACCTTCTTCCAGCTTCCTCCCTTTTCCACGTATGCAGTCTCCCCTGATAGCATGGCTGGCAGCTATTTCATGATATGTGAAAATTATATGAAATTTACATTTCAGTGCCCATGAATAATTTCATTGGAACACAGTCATGCTCATTGATTTGTGTATTATCTATGCCTGGTTTCAACTGATAAAAACAGAGCTGAATAGCTGCAACAGAGAACGAATAGCCCAAAATATTTAGGCAAAGCTTAAACTATTTATTCTCTGGCTCTTTGCAGAAAAAGTCTGACAACTCCTGCTTTACAGTCCCCAGGTCCAGGCAGATATCCCGCTGATAACACATGTTCTGGGGCAGTTAAGAAGGACCACTGTAGAAACAAATATTTGCTGTTGTAGGGAATTTGTAAAGATTACCTCTGCCTCCCTGAAGTTGGTGTAAGTCACAACGTAACTTCAATTTAAATCGACCCATATACAAAGCGTCACCAATATGAAACCGCTCCCTGATCAAAATGTAATTCTAGACAGTCTTAGTTAATGTGTTGTTGCTGTTCAGTCGCTCAGTCATGTGCAACTCTTTGTGACCCCATGCACGCCTGGCTTCTCTGTCCTTCACAGTCTCCCAGAGTTTGCTCAAACTTATGTCTGCTGATGCCATCTAGCATCTCATCATCTCTCGCCCCTTCTCCTCCTGCCCTCAATCTTTTCCAGCATCACATTCTTTTCCAATGAGTCGGTTCTTCGCTTTAAGTGGCCAAAGTAATGGAGCTTCAGCATCAGTCCTCCCAATGAATTCAGGGTTGATTTCCTTTAGGATTGACTGGTCTCATCTCCTTGTATACTAATGAAAAACTTGATGATTTTACCCTAACACCTTACTTCCAGAGCCACAAAATACTTATTTGTAACTTATCTGCAGACACATAGAGTTCCCTTTCCATTCAACCCAGCCCATTAATTTTAAGGTCAATTACCTGTGATGCTGAAGCCATTCTTGAATCCGTCTTGCTCCACTGCAAACATCCATCCAATGATGCCTCCAATAGGGGCCAGAGGAAGCAGAGAGTACCCGACAGTCTCAGGAATGGTGCTGATGGCTGTGTAGGACCGCCCATGGTTCATTACCACGTACGAATGGAGGTCGGTGTTCTCAAAGACAATGGGGACCTGGCTGTCCCCCACAAAGATCCTCCCTTTCACCTTGCCGTTAACTCGCTGCGGGGAACCTGAACGAGAAACGAAGAAAGAAGCCAGCCCTTCAGAATAGAATAGTGTGTCTGGTGGGCTCTGTACCCATAAAGCAAAGAGCCCGGCAGTGCTGGGGTAAAGGGCTTTTGGGGTAAGTGAAGGAAGTCCTTCCCAAGACGAAGGCAGTCCCTGCAGCTGTGGCTATGAGCTGCAGAAATTCCAACTTTCTTCCTCTCTTCCATATTGATGGATAATGGATAGCAGAAAAGTGGGACCCACTGTATGATGAAGGAACATCAGAGGCAAATAACACAATTTCAGGAGAATAGCATCATGGGTGATCCAGAACTAGGTGATATATAACTGATTACTTTTGAGAATATCAGGGACAGAATTAGTCATTTCACTGGGACAATGGGGCTAAACTGGATGGGACATTAGGTTGTCTGATTTATAACTTATCTTAAAAAAAAAATAACTATTTTTGGCTGAGCTAGGTCTTTGTTGCTGTGCATGGGCTTGGTTTAGATGCAGTATGCAGGGGCCGGGGGAGCTACTCTTCACTGCGATGTGCGGGATTCTCATTGCAGTGGCTTCTCTTGTTTCAGAGCACGGCCTCTAGGTGCCCGGGCTTCAGTGGTTGTGGTGCACAGGTTTAGTTGCTCCACAGCATGTGGAACCTTCTTGGATCAGGGATCAAATCCATGTCCCCCGCACTGGCAGGTGGATTCTCACCTACTGGGCCACCAGGGAAGTCCCTAAGACTCTTAGGAACTTCTCTTAAAGAGCATCTCTGGCTCAAATATAAGTTGGCCAGTCTGAATCCTAGACCCTCACTAACCCAAGCCAGATAGAAGTAGCCACAGTGGGTATTGCAGGTCACACAAATATGCCCTCTGACCCATAACCAGCTTGTGGGCTGGGGTGTGTTTGTTGTTGGTCATTTCCTTTAGATGACTGGGAAAGATGTGAAACTTACTATGGCATATTTACAAGCTTTTTTCACATATTACCAAATAGTATATGTAGGACCCCATTTTAAAAAATTGCATTAATGATAGATGCTAGCATACTCATAGAGGAAAAATGTCTGAAGAGAGCTACACAAAATTGCTAATAGAGGTTAATTCAGGGTGATGTGGTGAACTTTCATTTTCTACACTATATATCTCTATAATGTTGGGATATTAATAACTTACACGTATTTATTATTGCTTAATCAGGAAAAGAAAAAATCTCAAGAAATCAAGTTGTTCTTGAATTTGAATAAGAAAATGGAAGGTTCCCATATGACCAGCAATTCCAACTCCTGAATATATACCCAAGAAAACAGAAAACACATGTTCACTTGAAAACTTGTACATGAATGTTCTTAGCAGCATTATTCATTAACAGCCAAAATGGGAAAGCGCTCAAATGTCCATCAACTGACGCACAGATAAATAAAATGTGGAAAATCCATACAATAGAATATTATTTAGCTAGGAAAAAAGAATAAGGTACTGGTACATCCTAAACATGGATACACCCTGAAAACATTATGCTAAGTAAAAGAAGCCAAACATGAAGGTCCCATGATATATGATTCCATTTATATGGAATGTCCAGAACAGGAAAACCCACATGGACAGACAGCAGATTAGGTGTTGACAGAGCCTGGGAATGAGGATGAATTGAGGGTGGCAGCTAAAAGATCCAGGTTTGCTTCTGGCATGATGAAAATGCTCTAAAATTAGAGGTAACAGTTGAATAACTTAGTGAATATACTAAAAACCACCAAATGGTATACTTTGATTGTGTTACTGACATCTTAAAAAACAAAAGCTGAAGGAAGAGGTAAGTACATCAGGTTTGATGTAGAATTAAATTCCACCACTTATTGATTGTACATATCATGTTTCTCTTCCTAGACTGTAAATGACTAGAGACAGGACCTTCACACCCAACTCCCTGGTTCCGTCGTAGCAGAGTTTTCTGTACATGGTAAGTTCTACAGTAAAGCTTATAGACTAACCTCAGACAAATGAGCTCTCACCTGAGCACTGTCGTCTGTGTTCTAACGACTTTCTGCTGTGTTTAATACATCCTAGGGCTTCCCTGGTGGCTCAGACAGTAAAGAATCCGCCTGCAATGTGGGAGACCTGAGTTCGATCCCGGCATTGGGGAGATCCCCTGGAGGAGGACATGGCAACCCACTCCAGTATTCTTGCCTGCTGAACCCCCAGGACAGAGGAGCCTGGTGAGTTACAGTCCATGGGGTCACAAAGAGTCAGACACGATTGAGCAACTAAGCACAGCACAGCTGCTAAACAGGGTCACTGAGGGCCTCCCCTGGCAGTCCAGCAGTTAAGATTCCACACTTGAACTGGAGGGGGCATGGGTTCAATCCCTGTTTGGGCCCTCATGCCACACAGTATGGCCCCCAAAGCAACAAAACCCCCCAAAACAAGGTCACTGACAAGCCAAGGCAGATTCGACACACAGAGTATTTCTGCACATAAACGGTGTCATTACACTGGGGGAATGCTATGGAGTTAGAAGACTAATATCAAAAAAATGCCTCCCCCAAACAGAAACAAGCAGGAAAGCCAAGGGAAGAAAACCACATTTTTTCCGTCAAACTTGGAGCTAGAAAAATATTTCAAAAGTAGTAAGATTCCAACAAATATTTAAACCACAAAACTATGACAGGGCGTGTTTAGAACGTCAAAAAATGTAGCTGAGCAATCTTTCATATCCAAGCTTGCTGCCAAATGCAACCTGTCAGCATTTCCAGCTCTGACATTTGGCATGGAAAGAGCTCATGAGATCGATCTTTGAGAAGAAGGGTTCATTGTAAATTGTGGAAGTTCTTCCCAGGGCAAGCAAAATATAAAAGCCAAGCCTAAAACAAAGCAGCAAAAGCATGTCATTCCTGGGGCAACGGGCAAGAAAAGAGATAACACATTTATAGATGTGAAAAACATCCCCCCAAATCAATATGCAAAGCATACAGAATTTTCTGACCTTGCTAAAGACAATATTTAACAAAACCTAGAAGGAACTTTTTTTTTTTTGAACCTTTCTTTTTTTTAAGCAAATTAAAAGAACTGATTTAACTTTAGCTATGGCAGGAAATCTGAAAAACAGAAAAGCATTCCTCCAACTGAGTTTTATTTAGTCATATTTTGCCAAGCAACTGAGGTTCCTCCGTAAACATATGAGGAAAATGACGGGTGACAAGTAGAGTGATCTGGCATCTGCAGAGACGTGTTCAGTATGGTTTGCTTTATTTTTGCTTTCATTCTAATTTATGGTCTTGGGTTCCCATAAGTCTCCCTCTCTAAGTAAACTGTTATCCGGACCCTCTAGACTTTTGCAGAGATTTTTCAGAACATCTGAGAACATCAAGACTGGTTGATCCTTTTTTGGGGGTGCAGAGCTCAGGACTGATGCCAGCCCACAGCCAAATATGTTTTGGAGTTGACAGCACAATGGGTCTGGTCTCCAAAGTTAGCTGTGATGCGCCCCTTCTGCTCCTCCATCACCATGCTGGGGTTCCGGGAACACAAGGACAGGAATACCAGAGAGTAGGGGGACTGGAATAGTCCTTACCCCCTACATATTGCATTGGCCAGAAAGTTGGTTTGGTTTTAAGTACAAATAAAAGACACATTTTTCACTTTCACCAAGACCTTTACTGAACAAAGTACTTATTGAACAAACTTTTGGGCCAACCCAACATTTTGGTCTTCACCAGCCCACCATGGCCCTGCTGGAGTTGAACCACCATCATCATAGTCTGAGTGATGCCAAAAGAAGAGGTTTGAAAGAAACAGGAAAACAAGGGGGCCTGACAATTCATGGTCCAGGTTGCATAATTTCAACATTTCAGCCTGAAGATGGGTTCTCAATGGCCATCATTTCAGAGATGGAGAAACACCACAGGAAAGAAAGAGGCCTCCCCTTATTAGTAAAAAGGGCATTCCCTAGGACCTCTTCCCCCTCACCCCCATAGAGAAATACAGGCAAGAATGAGGAATGAGAGATGAAATATCACTGCCCAGCTGAAAACACCACCTACCTTTAGAGATCTGGGTAAAGGCAAGATTTCAAAACAAGCACCAAAACAAAACCACTCCTCCCTTTTCTCCCCCTTAAAAAGGATCAAAGACACAGTACCTTCTGCAACACACTGCCGACCGTTTCCCGTGTAGCCAGCAACACAGCGGCAACAGAAGCCGGTGGCAAAGTCCCTGCACTCTGCGTGCACAGAGCACTGGTGCCTGTTGTTGGCGCATGTCTGCCGGGAATCCGTGTTGTATCTGAAAACTGCTCGGAGAGAACACAGCACACCAGTAAGCACTTCACCGGCTCCGGACGAGGAGCCTTTAGAACACTGCACCCTCAGCTGTGCAAGACTGGACGTCTGCTCAGGCCGTTCAGACACAGGCCTCTCTATCTGTGGCCACTTAACTAGTACAGTGGTTCCATCACTCAAATCACTGAGGCATGTAGGTCTAAAAGGAGTTTGAGAAATCACATGGGTGAATTATTACTATTTTAATTTTTACTTTTGGGCTGTGCCATGAGGGATGTGGGATCTTAGTTCCCTGACCAGGGATTGAACCTGCTCCCCTTGCAATGGAAGTATGGGGTCTTAACCACTGGACTGCCGGGGAAGTCGCAAGGGTGAATTTTTTAAAAATGCTATAATCCAATGTCCTTAGTATCAATGAATCAATATTGGGTGATAGCTGTCCAATGTCAGTCTTAATATGGCATCCATCAAACATCATCAGATATGCATCAGACCAACCTTTCTAATAAAAACAGCATCAAATTTGGGTGCAGACGTTAAAATATTTTAAAATTATATTTTATCGTGGTAAAAATACATACAACATAAAATGTGCCATTTTAATGAGCTTAAAGTATTTTAAACTTTTTGGCCCCATTCTTCTCACCAGGGGATAAATCAGAAGCTCTTAGAGTTAAAAGCTGGTTAGAAATAATTCCTCAGTCATACCTGCTCTAACAGCCTTTGGCCCAAGAAACATGAATTTCTCCCTAGTGCAAATGGTTCTCCCTCCCAGGTTGATTTTATTAGAATGATGAGCCAGCTCATTAAACTTAAAAATGCAGAGCACACTAATTTGGAATGAATTCAAAAGCACAAGGAGGGATGAACTTTTGGAGGGGATAATGACCCAATTTATAATTGGTATGAGTGAAAATAAAAGTAAAGTTTGACCCCAGGTAGATTCCAGGAGTTCTACACACCCAGAAGGGAATTTCCGGGATGTATAAATGGCATTTGAAGCCAAGAACACTTGGGCCCTGAGCTGAACGCATGTGATGCTACTGATTGCTTAAGCTCAGCTCCCAGTGGGTCTGTTATAGCTGATGTATCTGTGGATGACTATTCAAATAACACCAGGAATGCACTGCTGGCTACAGAAGACTGACCTTTCTAATAAAAACAGTGAAATAACTCGGATCAAGGGCAGAGAAAGATCTCTTTTAAACACAGTTGGGGTTCAGATCTAGGCTTTTTGTTGTTGTTATCAGTACCAAGTAATATATTACCATGAGTTGTTGGGACTAGCTATGCTCTCATTTCAAAGTGATGGCTTCACAAATGAGAATTTCAGAGACACCTATGTGAGGTGAAAACAGGATGAGACTCAAAACTCAACATGCATGGAGGCATGCTAAGTCACTTCAGTTGTGTCTTATTTTTTGCTGACTCTGACCATAGCTCGCCAGGCTCTGTCCATGGAATTCTCTAGACAAGAATACTGGAGTGGGTTGCCATGCCCTCTTCCAGGGTATCTTCTCAACCCAGGGATCAAACCTGTCTCTTTTACATCTTCTGCAATGGCAGGTGAGTTCTTTACCACTAAGAGGTTTCCCTGGTGGATCTGACAGTAAAGAGTCTGTCTGCAATGCAGGAAACCTGGGTTCAACCTGGGTTGGGAAGATATCCTGGAGGAGGGCATGGCAACCGACTCCAGTCTTCTTGCCTGGAGAACTTCATGGACAGAGGAGCCTGGTGGCCTGTAGCCCATGGGGTCACAAAGAGTAGGACACGACTGAGCGACTAACACTTTCTTTACCACTAGCACCACGTGGGAAGCCCTCAGAACTCAACATATGCAAACAAACATGCCCATGACCTACCTTGGGGAGATCACTCTGAGACCCAGCTGTAAAAGCAGAGTGCCACATGCTAGATGTCAGCATCACCCCAGGAAATCCAGGGTGCCATGTGTGTAAGGGGAGCCCTGAGACATGAACCCATGTCTGCATGATGTCACTAAATGTCACCTCTCCATCTCTGTGCCTCAGAAGTAAGTAAGAACACTTCCCTGGCCACCAGATCCTGTCCATGCTTTGGGATACTCGATAAGAACAAACATTTATGATTATTGCTATGAGACAAACCACAGCAAGTAAGGAGAAATAAAAATGGGTAAATAACGTGGAATGGGATAGATTTTTCTTTTTTTGAGTGTGATTATTTGTTTATTATTAACTTCTACTATATTTCTTCAAGGTTTTCAAGTGTGGGAAATGTGACTTTGTTTATCTTAAACTCTTTTTTTTTGGGGGGGGGAGTAGATTTTTTGAGGGCCTTATGATAACTTCATAGTAGAAACAATCATAGTAATTATCATTTAAAGGCTTGGGCCATCCCCTTGACAGGAATATTACTGGTCAACCTGAAGGGCAAAAAAAAAAAAAAAAGAACACAGTCTAGTTCCAGTGTCTTTTATAAGACAATTCAAAGCATGATGGGATTCAAATGGTATACTTGAAAATGCTACATTTTCCTCTGAAACTAGCAAAAATCTGATACATTCCGTTCAGTTCAGTTCAGTATCTCAGTCCTGTCCCACTCTTTGCAACCCCGTGGACTGCAACATGCCAGGCTTCCCTGTCTATCACCAACTCCCGGAGCTTGCTCAGACTCATGTCCATTGAGTCACTGATGCCATCCAACCATCTCATCCTCTGTCATCCCCTTCTCCTCCTGCCTTCAATCTTTCCCAGCATCAGGGTCTTTTCAAATGAGTCAGTTCTTTGCATCAGGTGGCCAAAGTATTGGAGCTTCAGCTTTAGCGTCAGTCCTTCCAATGAATATTCAGGACTGATTTCCTTTAGGATGGACCGGTTGGATCTGCTTGTTGTCCAAAGGACTCTTAAGAGTCTTCTCCAACACCACAGTTCAAAAGCATCAATTCTTTAGCGCTCAGCTTTCTTTATATTCCAACTCTCACATCCACACATGACTACTGGAAAAACCATAGCTTTGACTAGACGGACCTTTGTTGGTAAAGTAATGTCTCTGCTTTTTAGTATGCTGTCTAGGTTGGTCATAGCTTTTCTTCCAAGGAGCAAGCTTCTTTTAATTTCATGGCTGCAGTCACCATCTGAAGTGATTTTGGAGCCAAAGAAAATAAAGTGTGTCACTGTTTCAATTGTTTCCCCATCTATTTGCCATCAAGTGATGGTCTGATATATTGATTTGGCCAAAAAGTTAAGTTCATTTGGGTTTTTCCATAACATATTATGGAAAAAACAGATGTTATACTTTAAAACCATCCTTGAAAAGTGGATCTGGTTATTTTGTATTTTTAATGTTCACAAACTAACTCTGAAACTGACTGGAGCCTGGAGGAAAAATAATCAACCATCCTCCTTCCATAAACCAAGAGGAAATAAATGTCAAAGATAAACCGTGTCAACAGAGGAACTTCTAAAATGTTTTTTCAGGTGGGTGAATATATTGCTGATCTCAGAAATCACAAATAAGGACATCTGACTTTCAAAATAATTCTAAAGCACTTTTCTCTTTAAAACACACACAAAAAGAAGAACAGGAAACTTGAAAGAGGACACATTCTACAGTCTCCCTAACCCCAGCCCTAATCTTGGATCCCTTGGTGTCTTTGCAGCCTTTGGGTCCCTCCACCCCATGCTCTGGTGGCTCCAATGGTAAAGAATATGCCTTCAACGTGTGAGACCTGGGTTCAGTCCCTGGGTCAGGAGGATCCCCTAGAGAAGGATATGGCTACCCACTTCAGCATTCTTGCCTGGAGAATTCCATGGACAGAGGAACGTGGCAGGCTACAGTCCATGGGGTCGCAAAGAGTCGGGCACGACTGAGCAGCTAACACTTTCACTTTTCACTTCACCCATGCTCTGTCGCTGTAAGTTCCACCCCTCCTTCTCCACTCTCATCCTTACAAACCTCCAAATAATGCACACAGCTGACACCCCCCAGTAATGCTCCCCTGTGTGGAAATCCAAGTATCCAACAACATACCACATGCCACACAAATGGCCTTACCAATTTCTGTTTCCTCGACTTCATCCACATCTATGACTTGGGGCTGCTGCTGGGGAAACCTCTCCCCGGGCAGCTGGAAAGATCTGGTCTTCTCCGTGGGAGGTGTGAGGGGTCTCTCAGTAGCCATGCGGCGGGGGGAGAGGTCACTGGGCGTGTTGTATGTGCCACTGTCTCCCCTTCCTGGGGCCTCATAGGGGAAGGATGTAGTAACCGCGTCTTCCAGGCCCACACGCGTCACTGAGTCATAATCCTCGTCGTCATACTCTGTTCCGTCGTCCAGTCCCAGGTTCACGTCTGCGGGGACCACGCCGCTGGCCGTGGCCAGACTCCCGATCTCAAACACCCAGATGCCCTGTAGCCCAGAGTTGCTGCTCCTAGAGGGAAGGACAGGCTTCTTGGAAACAGGCCAGCAACTTACAAACAGCCCCCACCAACCAAGCAGAAGGAGCCCTGGAGATCCATGTCACTTAAAAACCCCATGGCCTGCTACTGCCCACAGCCTCGGTGCAGGATAGGAGAGCAGATGTGGTCCTGTCTGGTCCTCACAGAGCTGAGACCATCCAGCAGGATATGGTGGAGATGTATCCAGTGGGCACAACCCTAGCAAAGGCTTCTTCTCAGCCATTCCAGAGGCATGCTCAGGGATATTTTCAGACCTTAAAATGTGTTTATACGAATCACTGGTCAGTATGAGCAACATGTTGACTGGATTTGTGTGCATTTTTTTCCATTATGCTCTTTCTGGAGACATGCTGTGATATGATAGTATTTGGTCTTTGTCTCTGGTTCTGGCATATAACCCCTAAAATCCTTGTAATCGCTGCAGTGATAAGAATGCCTTTTTGTATGCTAATGAGATGGCTAGTGGCTGGGGACCCTGGGTAGCTTCAGAAAGGCGGTTGGTCACTAGGAAGACCAAGGCATGATTATAGGGTTGGAATTTTCAGCCCCACACCCTGACTTCCAGGAAGGGGGTGGGGAAGTGGGGTTGGAGATTAGTTAATCACCAATGGCCAATGATTTAATCAATCATGGCTATGTAATAAAAATTCCTAAGTTATCCGGCTGACAGAGCTTTTGGACTGGTGGACACAGTTGAGGTGTGCTAGGAGGGTGGTGTGCCCAGAGAGGGCATGGAAGCCCCTCACCTCCTCCTCCCCTCAAACAGGGCCCCCTGCCCTATGTATCTCTTCTATTTGGCTATTCCTGAGTTGCATCCTTTATAATAAACTAGTAATAGTCAGTAAAGTACTTTCCTGGATTCTGTGAGCCATTCTAGCAAATTATCAAACCTGAGCAGGGGGTCATGGAGCCCCAATTTATAGCTGGTTGATAGGAAGTGTAGGCAGCAGCCTGGGACTGTGGAGGGATGTCTGAAGGGGGGCAGCCTTGGAGGACTGAGCCCTTACGCTATGAGGTCTGTGCTGATTCCAAGCAGTTAGTGTCAGAACTGAATTATAGGATACCCAGTTGGTATCTGGAGAGTTGAAGAATTAGTTGGTAAGAGGGAAAAAAACCCCATGTATTTAGTGTCAAACGTTATCAGTGAAAACAGGACAGACTTGGTTTCCTAGAAATCCTAACACTGGTAGCTGTGGAACCGTGGATAGGTCTCAGTTTACCTTTTTATGCTCAGAGGGTATAGTAAAATGCAAAGGATATTCAGAATCTAAAGGCATCTTATAGTTATAAAACACAACAGAATAACCCTAATCTCTACTTCTTGCCCTACCATTTTTACTGTTCTGATACTGTTTTACTATCAGAAATTGTATAAACTGACCAGATTATACGATAGAAAGAAGGGACATACACTATTCAGTGGAGAACACTGAGCAAAAGACTGGGCTGGGACAGGGAATGAGAAATCAAGAAAAGCCCTGCAGAAATCGGACGTCTAATCGGTCTGTCTACCTGGGACTTGAGTAAAGGCAGTGATGTACAGGAGCTTGCCTGAACCAGCTTATAAAAAATCAAATTATATAAACTTACAATTTAACTATATTAAAAGCAGAGTCAATAAATGCTCCAAACTCATCCCATATGAATTATGTTCCTATTGGCTATGTTCTTGAAGTTATCTGAATCTACTGCACCTCTAGGGTGAGAATACTATATAATGGTTCACCTTTTCTCAACCTCCAGGTGAGTGACATGATGTAACAGCTGAAAACTGGACATGGTAGAAGTGTTTATACCATGGAAATAGGCAAATCCTATAAATGAGTGAGGGCTTCCCCAACCTGCACAAAGTCAGTTGTTAAATATTTACCAGTACACTGTCGAGGAGTTTTAGACTCCATTGACAAAGTGAAATTGGGAGGAGGAGGTGCTTCATTTTTTAAAGGATAATTAAGTTTAATTATTAGAAAAAAAAGTCTGAGCTTTTCCCCCTTTTGCCAAATTCTACAAAATAGACCAAGAAAGCACTGTTTCTATTATAACAACGTTCCCCACCCCCAGTCAGTGTAGGGAAAAACCCTCTCAGCCATGGGTTCATAGCAAGAGATAGTTTTGAATAATTTGTATTTCTAACTTTATAGAAGAGATGATAAAACTGTTTCAAATGAAAACGATATCTAAAAACTTGGATGCCTTTCATTCTACGAGTATATTCCCTGAGTTCATCAGGAAAAAAGTACTATATAATATAAAAACTATATACAAAATTAAAAATTTTTATTTGTTTTTGGTCACACTGCACAGCTTAAAGGATTTTAATTCCCCAACCAGGGATTGAACCTGGGCTGTCGGCAGTGGGAGTGCAGAGTCCTAACTATTGAACTGCCAGGAAAGTCCCCTACAGGATTTAAATCCACATTTTTAGGTAATATTCTATAAAGCCCATTACATTATTCTTATAAAACAGTCAGATGAGAATCTTATTAAAGGGAGAATCTACTGAAGAATAAAAAAGCATACTTGGCCAGATTTCCAATTGATTCTTTGTCATTAGCAAATATATTATAAGCTCCGTCACTCTTCCATATTAATCCTACTAAACCTTGGCTGAAAGCAACCACCGCAGGAACCTGGTTCTCCTCCTTCTTTGAGTACGTCGTGTAGAACTGCAGACCATCCTCAGGATAAAGGAAAATGGCGTAGGTGCTGGAATCAGAGGAGGCCAGAATGGACTGGAATGTGTTTCTCTGTGAAGATGAGTTAAGATTCAGTTACTCGGGATCTTAAACTGTGCTATTCACCAGACTACATATAAAAAATACAGAGATGGCACTATTTGCACCTTATTCTAAAGAAATATTTTTGTAGCAAGGACAGTATTCCGGGATAATTCCACTTAAATATCTCTAAGGCTATGTCAACATGAAATTTTGTAATTAGTCAATGAATACCTTCTGCGTAACTGTGACCTTAAGGTTAACCAAAAATTATAGAGATGTTACCTCTATCTCTCAAGCAAATTTGCAAATTCTTATCCCTAGAATTTGTTTCCACAGCCATTAAACATATTCAACCACATTTATTATTTAGTTTATTAAGCCCTAGCACTGTTCAGTAAGAAAGAACATGAGCTTTGGGAGAAAACAGATCTGGATCCAACTCCTTGCCCTCATCACTGGCTGAGTGACCTTGGGCATGCTACCTAACCTCTCTGAACCTTGATTTTTGAATCTGTAAAATGGAAAGAAAATCACCTACTGCACAGAAATGTTAGGAGGACTATGTGAGCCAGCATATGAGAATCGGGCAGAGAATGTATTCCTTCACGTAAGAATGTATTCCTTTCCTGTGCACCAGACATCGCCCCAAACACTGTGAAGATGAAGGATACTACATGATCCTGGCACTTGAGAATTTTTAGTTTAGGTGGAAGACTGACATCTGAACAAAACATTCCCAAACTAAAGAATGGATTCTGTAACCAAGCTGCGTGCAGGCAAAGTGCCCAGGGCTGGAAGGGGCGGGGGCAGAGGAGGCTGAGTGAACAAGCAGGCGCTTAACACGAGCAGTGAGGGTCAGGGAGAGGCCATCGCAAGCAGAGCACAACTAGTGCATGAGATTGTGGCTAAAACAAACAAGCAAAAAGCCTCATCAGGGAATTGCAAATAATCTGGTCCAGCTGCTACAGTGGGGAGTGGAGAAGTCAGGATGAGAGGAGACTGGGCCCATGAGGCAGGCAGGAGCTCTGTACAATGGGTCGGGCAGTTATTACTCAAGTAAAGAGGATGCACACTTGAGAAATTTAAGGTTTTATTTTATTGATTTATTTTTTTGCCATGCCATCTGGCATGTGGGATCTTAGTTCCCCCACCAGGGAAGGAATCTTGTGTCTTAACCACTGGACCACCACGGAAGTCCCATGAAATTGAAGGTTTTAAACAGTTTTCAAGCATGCCACTCAGGCGGGTACAGGTGGCAAAGCAAAACGTGTCAGATTTCTCCAAGTGTGCTCTATGGGATGCAATGTGTCTTATTTGGGAGGGAAAACGGTACAGCCAAGAGGTTTAGGGATGACTAAACTAAACTAAGTTAAGCAGGTTTCTGTATTGTAGGGCTTTCCAGAGTGAGACACCAAGAGGAACCTATAGTGTTAGCATTTCCCAAACTCATTTGGCCCAAGGAGTCTTTTTCCTCAAGGACTCTTTTTCCTCAAGGACTCCCTGTAAGACCAGTATTCTGTGGTACACACTTTGGGAACCACCAGCCTGGACCATTTCCTCCATTTAAAGATGCTTTTGGACCTTTCAAGTTGTACTCTATCCTGTCATGCTATAAAACTTAAATAATGGTGGAGTGAAATTATTTTTCCAAGGAGAAACTGAAGCATGTCCTAAAGTCTCACTTCAGATCTACAGATGGGCTTCTTGACCTGCTCAAAAATTCCCCTTCTTGGGAAAGAGACACGTGTACCCCAATGTTCATCACAGCACTGTTTATAATAGCCAGGACATGGAAGCAACCTAGATGTCCATCAGCAGATGAATGGATAAGAAAGCTGTGGTACATATACACAATGGAGTATTACTCAGCCACAGTTCTAATGAGGTGGATGAAACTGGAGCCTATTATACAGAGTGAAGTAAGCCAGAAAGAAAAACGCCAATACAGTATACTAATGCATATATATGGAATTTAGAAAGATGCTAACAATAACCCTGTGTACGAGACAGTAAAAGAGACACTGATGTATAAAACAGTCTTATGGACTCTGTTGCAGAGGGAGAGGGTGGGAAGATTTGTGAGAATGGCATTGAAACATGTATAATATCATGTATGAAACAAGTTGCCAGTCCAGGTTTGATGCACGATACTGGATGCTTGGGGCTAGTGCACTGGGACGACCCAGAGGGATGGTATGGGGAGGGAGGAGGGAGGAGGGTTCAGGATGGGGAACACATGTATACCTGTGGTGGATTCATTTTGATATTTGGCAAAACTAATACAATTTGTAAAGTTTAAAAATAAAATAAAATTAAAAAAAAAAAAAAAGAATCGGGAAAAAAAAAAAAATTCCCCTTCTAGGCACAGGTCCAAGCTCTACACACCCTAACATCTTTCCCAACCGCTGAATCTAAAAAAACCGCAGCCCTGCTTATGAAGAAACCTGTGTCCTGAACCATTCACATGGTACAAATAGATGATGGGTGGGTTGTTCCCCCAACTAGAACATGGGTCTTATCTTTAGTTCTTCACATCCCTTGGGACTGCTTTATTATTTTAATTTATCACTGCATATTCATAAACTTGTAATAAATTCTCTATCTAGAAACCACCTCCCAAAGTAAGAGCAGCTAGGGCTGTAATTTATCAACTCTGTTCTTGCCATGTGGCTCGTTATCTCAGGGATCTTGGCTTTCTTTACATCTGATCATCATTACAACACAGATTTAGGTAGCCTGCAGATAAGATTTTGGACATTTCAGATCTGCAATAAATAGCTTATTAGATTTTGCTTTGGATGTCCTATCTTTATCAATCGCATGGACGTGGTGTACATCAGAGTAGCACAAACCAGAAGACCAAAGTGCGCAAAGCCAACGTATTAGACTCTTTGCCCCTGTGCCTGGATGGGTGCTTACCTTGCCTTCCAGGGTGGGGTCCTTGCTAGGCCCTTGGTAGGGAGCCACGGATTCCCAAGTGACAACCACCGCACTGCTGGGCTTGAAAGAGACTTCTGGGAACCCTCTCTGGACACACTCTGCTGCCAGCTGAGTGACAGAGGGAGACAAGTCTTCCCGATAGTAGACCTTCCCCAGGCCATCTGTTGTGTCCAAGTCCGCCAGGAAAGGGGCGACTGCTCCAAAGGTTGGTGGGAAGGGCCCAGGGTGGGTTTCTTTGGCTGGGGGTTCACTCATGGCAATGATGCCATTGGTGGTGACCTGTAAAAAACCAAGCATCATTAAAAGGAGTGCAGAGACTTAGAACCAAATTTTGTGCATGCTCAGTCATGTCCAGCTCTTTATGACCCTATGGGACTGTAGCCCACCAGGCTCCTCTGTCCATGGGATTCTCCAGGCAAGAATACTGGAGCGGGTTGCCATATCCTGACCCAGGGATTGAACCCACATCTCCTGCACTGGCAGGGGGATTCTTTACCATTGAGCCACCTAGGAAGCCCAACCAAATATTGGGAACCACCCAGATACCCATCAACAAGAGAAGAGGTAAATAAATTCTGGTCTTAGCATACAGTGGAATACTATACAGTGATTTTTAAAAATACACAAAACAACATGAGTGAATCTTATACGTATTAAGCCAAGCAAAAGAATCCAGACACAACCGTAGTACACGCTACATAATTTCACTTATATGAGATTCAGATACAACAGAATTGGCAAAAGACATGATCTGGAATTATAAAACTCGGCATTCTCTTCCTAGAGAGGACAGCCTACTGGAAGGAGCGAGGGCAAGAATCATAGACCTTGGGCCTTCCCTGGTAATCCAGTGGTTAAGAATCCGCCTTGCAATGCAGGTAACACAGG
The DNA here is from genome assembly GCF_000754665.1 of Bison bison bison. Taxonomy (NCBI): domain Eukaryota; kingdom Metazoa; phylum Chordata; class Mammalia; order Artiodactyla; family Bovidae; genus Bison; species Bison bison. The sequence continues at coordinate 2,439,501 of NW_011495024.1, forward strand.
TTTGATTCAGTTGGGGAACTAAGATCCCACATGCCTTAGAGCAACCAAGCCCTAACACAGCAACTAGAGAGCCCAGGAGCTGCAACTAAGACCTGACCCAGCTAAATAAATACATAAATAAAAGAATCACAAGACCTGACTCTGGCATATGACTTGGGCAAGGGTCCTAAACTTCAAGTCTCAGACTTCCTATGTGTGTGCTTTGTGGCACAAAAAGCACCATTCAAACATAAGTCATCACCAAAGCCTGGCTTGATTTACTCAACAGATGAACTAATCGTGACAAACCAGGGCTGCGCTAGAGCTGTGGGTCCACAAATGGGCACCACCCAGACTCTGCTTTCAAGGCGCCCACCATCCAGAGGATGTGGAGGACTAACGCAAAAGACGACGGGACAATAAGTAAATGAGAGTCAAGGAGTAGATGTGACTGCGCCACGAGACTGTCACTACTGTGAACAGATTAATGCCCTACATCAATAGCTAACTGTATTGGATGCTTACCATGTTCCAGACCTCTTATTACTACCGAATCCTCAAAAGAACCCCATAAGAAGAGCTAGTACTATTTTTTAAAATTCTGAGGGTCATTTTTATTCCAGTAAATTTGGTTTTTCCCCCAAATTTTCAAGATACATGTATTATGTGCATGATCAGAAAACAAAGTTCATATGTAAATAAAAGAACATTAAGATTCCAATGGGAAGCAGGCCAAAGGGTATTTCAAACAGTTCTCAAGAAGAAAGACCAATAAGAGGAACATGTTCCATTTCAACCTCACCAGTTAGCAAAAGGTGCCAAGAAAAGCAATAAGGTGCTACTCTCACCTGAGAGTGTTTTTAACAGCCCTGCTATCTGGGATCCCAAAGATGTGTGCATTTGAATTTCTTCTAAAATAGGAAAAATGAGTATGACAATGAATCAAACCTAGATTAAACCTGTCTTTTGCCAATGAAGTTGTCAAATAGAACTTTTGCTGTTTGTCATGTAGGAAGGACCCAAGAATAGCTGTTGCTATTATCCACATTTTTCTGAAGTGGAAAATGAGGTATTAATACATGAATCAATTTGTCCAAAGTTACCAATAAGTGGCAGGACCAGGATTTGAACCCAGGGAGACCAACTCCACATCGACCCTTCTTAATCACTATGTTCACTTAATTCACTTAGTTCACTGTGTTCACTTAATCACTTAATTCAGCCTTCTTGAAACCAGTTATCAGTTACCACTTCTTGAAATCAGTCATCATGTTTTTTCTTTTTTGTCTGCACTGGATCTTTGTTGCTCTACGAGGGCTTCCTCTAGTTGCGGCAAGCAAGGCTACTTTCTGGTTGCAATGCTTGGGTTTCTCACTGTGGTGGCTTTTCTTGTTGCAGAGCATGGGGCTCTGGAGTTCAGGCTCAGTAGTTGTGGCATATGGGATCAGTTGCCCCATGGCATGATCCTCCAGGACCAGGGATCAAACGCACGTCTCCTGCATTGGCAGGCAGATTCTTAACCACTGGACCACCAGGGAAGTCCAGTTAACACTTCTTGAAAGCAGTCTAAAGCCTATGAAAATATTGCTGTGTTCTTACCCAAGTAAAATCCACATTCCCTGGGAAAATGGGGAAGTGTCCATAGACCCCTGGTGGTGGGCATGCTTGGGCCTCCTTGCAAAACCGGGCTTAGGATGAGGCTTTGAGTCTCTCCTATATCCTTCCAGGGCTTCCCTGGTGACTCAGTGGTAAAGAATCTGCCCGCAGTGTAGGAGATCCAGGGTCAGGAAGATCCCCTGGAGAAGAAAATGGCAACCCACTCCAGTATTCTGGCCTGGAGAATTCCAAGGACAGAGGAACCTGGTAGGCTACAGTTCAAGGGATCACAAAGAGTCGGACACGACTGAGTGATTAACACACACATATCCTTCTTAATTGGAGAAGGCAATGGCACCCCACTCCAGTACTCTTGCCTGGAAAATCCCATGGACGGAGGAGCCTGGTAGGCTGCAGTCCATGGGGTTTTGAAGAGTCGGACACGACTGAGCGACTTCACTTTCACTTTTCCCTTTCATGCATTGGAGAAGGAAATAGCAACCCACTCCAGTGTTCTTGCCTGGAGAATCCCAGGGATGGGGGAACCTGGTGGGCCGCCGTCTATGGGGTCGCACAGAGTCGGACACGACTGAAGCGACTTGGCAGCATCCTTCTTAATGCATAGTCCGCTGGGGGCAAAGAACACCACACAAGTGGTCTTTTTACTTCTGGAGTCCATGAATTTTTAAAAAAATCCTGACTGCAATGGGAGTGACTTTGCATATGGTCACCTAGTTTGCACTTCAAGAAGCTACAGACTGGAAGAACAGGAATGCATGGAAGGGAGTTGCAGCTGTTCAGTTGATTAGAAGTCCTGTGAGTTTTCCAGGTGACTTCCTTCCCTCCCTCCACTTCCCATGGCCTCATCATTCAGTCACTTCAGACCTCATTCCTAGAGGAGGGGGCAGGGGCAGACAAGAAACCCTACAACATGCCAAGAACCAGATAAAAAGGTTCAGCGTTGATGGAGCCAATTTGGGCCCTGGGAAGGGAGAAGAGCAACAGGTTTGGGAGTTACTGTAGACTTAGCAAAACCCTCCCATTTTACCAAGTTCATGGGCTGTTAAGTGTTCAGGTGACATAATTTCCATCACCACCTGGCACCAGCAATGATTGTCTGGAATGCATGGACAGGCTGTAGAGAAGGGAGTTGGGGAAGGAGCTTGTCCAGCTGGTCTCTTGCCCTTTTTGCCCCAACCCCATCCAAACATCTCCCAGCACAAACATCCTGATTGGGTTGCCATGTGGGAGCGTGGGAAACAGCTCACTTTCTCAAGCCACCAGAAGTTGGCAGTTACCAGCTGCCAGTGGGAAGTGATCACACGGAGGCCCCATACTGACAACTTGGTTTTAAAAAGCTGTTTTCCAGTGAAATTTAAATCAGGCCAACAGTTTTGAAAATGCTCCCGGTGTCTTTTATTATTGAGGATCTGGGCACAGGAATGTTCCTCTTTTCACAAGAAATGCTTTAGGAATTGAGGTTTTAGACAAGTATCATGAATCCCTGCCTGCAAATACTTTGGACAAAGACCAGATAACCCTCATTAATATTAGCACTATTAGGAAAATTACTTTTCAGCCAGTTTTATGGCACATTCAACTCACTTCTCTGTGATAATGAAAAAAAGATGTCATATACAGAACATCCCGAAGTTTTGATTCTTAAACGTCTCTGTAAACACTTTTGATTTTGTTTTTGTTTCCTCCACATGTAACAGTTAATGGCAGAGCTGATGAACAATGTTCTCTTACATTTGGGTGCCAGTCTCATCTCACAAATCCATCCAGCTTGTAATGCTCCTACTGGACTGGTTCCTTTTCTCAACCTTTTTAAAGTTGAGCAATTCAATAGAAGGGCAGGCGCACAGAAAGAAGGGCCTAAAAGGCCCCTAGTGGACCAGGAGGAGAGACTGAGTACAACTGAGACAGGCTTCGAGCGCCTGCACTTGGACCTGGACAAATGCCTCCCCCAGCAACAGAATATAAAGAAACTATAAAGTACTAAAAATAACCACACGCATGGGCAGTTGAGACACATTGAGAACAATAAGATACAAAAGGGCCACAAACCAAGGGCCACTTCTGAGGAGCCTGGAGCAAAAGCAGGTAACTGCACATGATCCCTGCACACAGCACCACCAAGGGGGGCAGGCAGACCACATAGGCCTCCTCTTCAGCCCAGCTCGCCAATCTGCCCCCACCCTCACCCCGTTTAGGGGACCAGTTCACTTCTCTCTAGGAGAGCAAGCAAGGGCACCTGTTTCTTGTTTTTGCTCCCTCGTGCTACAGCATGAGTCCCCATAGAGCCTTGCCTGAGTTTCTTGTCTGGCTTCTTATCAATTTCTATTGATTAAAGAGTCCAAGAATCAGGTGCGTAACAGCTTCTCCAAGGGGACGAGACTGCAGACCACAGAGAGTCATGCAGTCCCCCTGTCCAGCTGCCCAGGGCTGTGCCCATAACAGCCACTGATTGACCCAGCTGCTTAAGCCAGGAGACCTGGCATTCGGCCTTGATTCCTTCCTCTTTCTCATCCCATGTTCTGTGTGTCCTGTCTCTGAAGTATACAGCACTTTCTCCATCCCTGAGACCACCAGCACCCTCTTCCCCACCTCTTGCATCCACATAATGGGCTATTTCTCACATCTTCCAGGGCGCCACTGAAATAACACCTTCTGAGATTTCTTTGGGTAGTATAGTCATTTTCACAATACTGATTCTTCCAAGAACATGGTATATCTCTCCATCTGTTTGTGTCATCTTTGATTTCTTTCATCAGTTCAGTTCAGTTCACTCACTTAGTCGTGTCCAACTCTTTGCGACCCCATGAATCGCAGCATGCCAGGCCTCCCTGTCCATCACCATCTTCCAGAATTCACTCAAACTCACGTCAATCGAGTTGGTGATGCCATCCAGCCATCTCATCCTCTGTCATTCCCTTCTCCTCCTGCTCCCAATCCCTCCCAGCATCGGAGTCTTTTCCAGTGAGTCAACTCTTCACATGAGGTGGCCAAAGTACTGGAGTTTCAGCTTTAGCATCATTCCTTCCAGAGAAATCCCAGGGCTGATCTCCTTCAGAATGGACTAGTTGGATCTCCTTGCAGTCCAAGGGACTCTCAAGAGTCTTCTCCAGCACCACAGTTCAAAAGCATCAATTCTTCGGCCCTCAGCTTTCTTCACAGTCCAACTCTCACATCCATACATGACCACTGGAAAAACCAGAGCCTTGACTAGACGGACCTTTGTTGGCAAAGTAATGTCTCTGCTTTTCAATATGCTGTCTAGGTTGGTCATAACTCTCCTTCAAAGAAGTAAGCGTCTTTTAATTTCATGGCTGCAGTCACCATCTGCAGTGATTTTGGAGCCCCCCAAAATAAAGTCTGACACTGTTTCCACTGTTTCCCCATCTATTTCCCATGAAGTGATGGGACCAGATGCCATGATCTTCATAATTTTCTTCATACAGGTCTTTAATCCCTTTAGGTAGGTTTATTCCTAGGTATCTTTCAAAAGAACTAGGCCAAAAAATTTCACAATTTGTATGGAAACACAAAAGACCCTGAGTAGCCAAAGCAATCTTGGGAAAGAAAAATGGAACTGGTGGAATCAATCTCCTCGACTTCAGACTATACTACAAAGTCACAGTCATCAGGAGAGTATGGTACTGGCACAAAAAAACAGACATCTAGACCAACGGAACAAAATAGAAAGCCTAGAGATAAACCATGCACCAATGGGTACCTTATCTTTGACAAAGGAGGAAAGAATATACAATGGAGAAAAGACAGCCTCTTCAATAAGTGGTGTTAGGATAACTGGACGGCGACATATAAAAGAATGAATTAGACAGTTCCTAACACAATACACAAATATGAATTCAAAATGGATTAAAAACTTAAATGTAAGGCCAGAAACTATAAAACTCTTAGAGGAAAACACAGGTAGAACACTCTGACGTAAATCAAAGAAAGATCCTCTTTGACCCACCTCCAAGCTCAATGGAAATAAAAACAAAAATAAACAAATGGGATATAATTAAATTTACAAGCTTTTGCACAGCAAAGGAAACTATAAACAAGAAGAAAAGACAACTCTTAGAACAGGAAAAAATAATTGCAAATGAAACAATCAACAAAGGATTAATTTCCAAAATGTATAAGCAGCTCATGCAATTCAATATTAGAAAAACAAGCAATCCAATTAAAAAAATGGGCAGAAGACCTAAGTAGACAGTTCTCCAAAGAAGACACACAGATGGCCAATAAACATATGAAAAGATGCTCAATACTGCTCATTATTAGAGAAATGCAAGTCAAAACTACAATGAGGTACCACGTCACACCAGTCAGAATGGCTATCATAAAAAAATCTACAAACTATAAATGCTGGAGAGGATGTGGAGAAAAGGAAACCTTCTTGCACTGCTGGTGGGAATGTAAACTGATACAGCTGCTATGGAGATTCTTGAAAAAACTAGGACTAAAGCTACCATATGACTCAGCAATCCCACTACCGGCCATATACCCTGAGAAAACCACAATTCTAAAAGACACATGTACCCCTTGGGTACCTTCAGGCTTCCCACTAGTGGTAAAGAACCTGCCTGCCAATACAGGAGATGTAGAGAATCAGGTTTGGTCCCTGGGTTGGGAAGATCCTCTGGAGAAGGAAATGGTAACCCACTACAGTATTCTTGCCTGGAGAATCCCATGGACAGAGGAGTCTGGTGGGCCACAGTCCATGGGGTTTCAAAGAGTCAGACATGACTGAAGCAGCTTAGCAGCAGCAGCAGCACCCCGATATTCATTGCAACACTATTTACAACAGCCAGGACATGAAAGCAACCTAAATGTCCTTCAACAGATGAATGGATAAGAAGTTACTTTACATATATACAAAGGAACATTACTCGGCCATAAAAAAGAACAAATTTGAGTAAGTTGTAGTGAAGTGTATGAACCTAGAGCCTATTAATACAGAGTGAAGTAAGACAGAAAGAGAAAAGCAAATATTGTATATTAATGCATATATATGGAATCTAGAAAAATGATATGGATGAACCTATTTGCAGGGAAGGAATGGAGACACAGATGTGGAGAATGGACTTGGGGACACAGCAGGGGATGTAGAGGATGTGACAAATTGAGAAAGTACTATTGACATATATGCACCACCATCTGTAAAACAGATAACTAGTGGGAAGCTGCTACATAACATAGGGAGCCCAGCCTGGTGCTCTGTGACAACCTAGAGGAGCAGGATGGCAGAGCGGGGGTGGTGAGGGGTGAGGAGAAATGGGTGGTAAGGAGAAGGCTAAAGTAGAAATACATGTGCTCGGAAAATTTGTTTAATTGCTTACACTTCTCCAAACTCACCATGGTGTTTCACCTACTTAACTGCATAAAAGGTTTTGCATCTATGTTTCCCTTGGCCTCAGAGATCCTTGCTTAGCTTTCATCCTTGGCAAAGTCCCATTTCTCCCTGTGAAGCCCTCCTGCCCTCTCCAAGTAGGGTTTACCACCAGCTCCCGTACATCTGCACCTCTCTCTCTTTTGTTAAAAAACAACAGAAAAAAAAAAAAAAAGGAGCAAACAACAATAACAAAAAAGGAAAAAACAAACAAATAAAAAGACAACATGCCCAAAATGGAGTCACTTATGCTAAGCCCCACATCACCAAATCAAGGCTTAATTATAGTTTCCACTATATGCAGGAACCATCTGATTAGCAGTAGTGAAGTAATCTGCTGGGTAGACCCCTGCTACCTTAAAGAAAAATAACTCTGCAATAATACAACCTACTTTTTTCTTTTGCCAGATAACTTTCCTCTTCCCACTCCCTTCTGCCTAATAAAGTCTTTCATTTCATACAGCTCCTCAGAGCTTCTTTTTATTTGCTAGATAGGATGCTGCCCAATTCAAATCAATTTTTGCTCAAATAAACTCTTAATTTTTTAAAATATATGCCTCAGTTTATCTTTTAACAGTTTGCAAATTAGCACCTTGGAATCCTGATTCAGGTTCCCTGAGTTGCGATGGCACCAGCACATTTCTTGCTGTAGATTATGTAATCAGATCAGATCAGATCAGATCAGTCGCTCAGTCGTGTCTGGCTCCTTGTGACCCCATGAATTGCAGCACGCCAGGCCTCCCTGTCCATCACCAACTCCCGGACTTCACTGAGACTCACATCCATCGAGTCAGTGATGCCATCCAGCCACCTCATCCTCTGGCGTCCCTTTCTCCTCTTGCCCCCAATCCCGCCCAGCATCAGAGTCTTTTCCAATGAGTCAACTCTTCGCATGAGGTGGCCAAAGTACTGGAGTTTCAGCTTTAGCATCATTCCTTCCAAAGAAATCCCAGGGCTGATCTCCTTCAGAATGGACTGGTTGGATCTCCTTGCAGTCCAAGAGACTCTCAAGAGTCTTCTCCAACACCACAGTTCAAAAGCATCAATTCTTCGGCACTCAGCCTTCTTCACAGTCCAACTCTCACATCCATACATGACCACTGGAAAAACCAGAGCCTTGACTAGACGGACCTTTGTTGGCAAAGTAATGTCTCTGCTTTTCAATATGCTGTCTAGGTTGGTCATAACTTTCCTTCCAAGGAGTAAGCGTCTTTTAATTTCATGGCTGCAGTCACCATCTGTAGTGATTTTGGAGCCCAGAAAAATAGTCTGACACTGTTTCCACTGTTTCCCCATCTATTTCCCATGAAGTGATGGGACCGGATGCCATGATCTTCGTTTTCTGAATGTTGAGCTTTAAGCCAACTTTTTCACTCTCCACTTTCACTTTCATCAAGATTATGTGATATTTCATCAAGATTATGTATTATATTATATTAACACATATATTATTTATATATTAAATTAATTAATTTTAATATAATATATATTAATAATCATCATTAATATTTCATCAAGATTATGTAATAGGGAAGAGCAAATCTGACTCCACATTGGATCTTTCTTTTCCTTTATCCTTTGTATCCTATTGTTTTTGCTACAAGAATGTTGCCTAGGGCCTGAAATATACAGGCATTTTCAAGGCTCTGACCTTTAAAGGTATAACACTTTCCATTCACTAGAGATAAAAAGTTGCAGAACAGAGAATAACATTTGTCTTGTTGAAGTTTATAGGGACATTGTCACCAAACCTACATGGAGGACTGTTGTAAGAGCAAAGGATTCTCACACCAAAAAGTTTGCAGCAACCAACACCCCTTCCTGTTTGGTATAAAAAACAACCTGACTCGTAACTCAGGAAAGATGGTTTTTGGGGACACAAATCCACCATCTCCTTGGTCTGCTGACTTTCTGAAAAAGCCACTATTCCTTGCCCCAACCACTCTCATTTATTGGCTTGTCATGAGGCAAGCAGTATGAGCTTGGACTTGGTAACTGTTACATGGCAAAACTTGTGAATTTGGTGGAGGGGAGGGGGGTGCTGTGCCATGTGGCTTGTGGAACCTTAGTTCCCTGACCAGAGATTGAACCTGTGTCCCTTGCAGTGGAAGCTCAGAGTCTTAACCAGTGCACTGCCAGGGAATTTCCAAAACTCTTCTGAACTGAATGCATTGCTGAGAAAGTCTGTCTGGATCATTGAGGGCTAAAGTAGTAATAATATTATTGTCTTAGGGTAACTCTCACCAAATACTGCCTAGCTGAGGTTTTTGGTAGAGTAAATAATACCTTGCTTCTTTATTGAAAAACAGCCACATACAGCACATTGAATCTTGCTGACAGTTAACACTGCGAAAAAAGAAGTTCCTTCAGCAAAGGTAATGTTCAGCCTAACATTTTACTAGCACAACTTAACACCCCTGTACAAAACACACCTATTCATTCACCCCAAGGAACACACCAAACACCAGGCTCTTCATCCAGCTGCACCATCAATTACATCACAAAATGCCTCTGGTGAAAATGCAAGCCCCACACAGCTAACAGCTGGATCCACTTACAATCCTTTCAACTCTGTTGACAGTAAGAAGACGTGGGACGGAGCACAAACTCACAATGGAGGAGTGGTCCCTATTTTAAAAAGCACTTCCAATCTCCATGCATCTTTAAAGTGAACTCAGAGACACGTGAAGACACGTGAAGGAGAAAGTCAAAGGCAGATACTCCAAACATTAAAATTATGTGTTAGATTTCTCACATTTAAGTGCACACTGAGGCAATGAAATAACATCCATTTTTTGGCTCCAATGAGCCTAGTAGCAGAACCTCAGGGCAGAAAGCAGCCTGCAACACTGAGGGGAAAGCCTTCTTTAGAACAGATGTGGTTAAGAATACTTGAGGTAGGCACAAATAAGAAACAAATGGGCCCCTTTTAGAAATGCAAATAGCTGTACTGGGAAGACAACGAAATTGGTAGGAGTTGCAAAAGCAAACTCCAAGGGTGGGAGGAAGCAGGAACCTAAGGTAAAGTAATTTGGGGCCAAGAAGGAAAAGGCAGCAAATGCTTCCTGCTAAGTTTGAGGCCTTTTACTAAAGCTGTTCACACTTTTAAAAGTTTAATACCACCACCTGCTTTTCAGGTATATGAAACAGATAAAGAAATGACAAGACTTAATTTAGCTTCCAGTCACACAGTCCGCAAGAGATGGGACCAAGATTTGAACCCACACCTGGTCGGGTCCATGACCTGCGCTCTTTCTGTTATATTCAGCCATGTAGTTTAGAGAAATTGGGAGCAAAAGTCCTGGAAGTTGCAAAGCTTCATGGGGTGGCTTCATGCTTAGAGGTTGGGCAGCTAGGAAAAGCTGGAAAACAAAAAGGGCCTAAGAAAACAAAAACTTGAGGAAGAAGCCCCTGAAATAGCCTGAACTAGTAACAGTCAAGGTGGTGGAGATCGACTGATTCCAGCTTAGAGCCCGAAGCGGGACCTGGGGCCTGCCCCACTTTTTTTTGTAATTTGGCTGCAGCATGTGGGATCTAGTTCCCTTACCAGGGATTGAACCCAGGCCCCCTGTGCTGGGAACTTGGAGTCTTAGCCACTGGACCACCAGGAAACCCCTGACCTACTTTTGTTGTATTTGACAGTTTACAAAGCATTTTTACTCCAGCTATCACAGTCAAAGTGCTCAGTTGCTCAGTCGTGTCCAACTCTTTGTGGCTTCATGGACTGTAGCCTGCCAGGCTCCTCTGTCCATGGAATTTTCCCAGCAAGAATACCAGAGTGCGTTATCATTTCCTACTCCAGGGGATCTTCCCAACCCAGGGATTAAATCTGCATCTCTCGTGTCTCACTGCATTGGCAGGCAGATTCAGTATCATATTCATCCTTCATTTGAGAAAAAAATGAATTTCCGTTTATAAGACTTGCCTAACATCATACACTAAAAGTGAAAGAGGAAACAGACAGAACAGGCTCCATCTTGAAAACAGGACCCTATCTTGGGCTGGACTGTGGACTTTGAACTATATGCCCAGTATTTATGGAAACAACATACCAACTGGAAAACCAGGCCCCCTGAATGGAAGAGTCCCAGGGCTCGTACCTAGACTCTGTTGCCTAAAAGAATACCCTAATTATCTGTGTAACCGAATAGAATCATAAATTCTATTATGCTTACCGGGGTATGACCACAGGCCTGTTGATAATTGTCCACTGTTAACTACCTAGGCTTAAGGCATATGGATCCAGGCTAACTTTGATTGCATCTTTCTTTTCCTTTGTTCAGACCAGTTTCAGGGAATTTGGGGAGGTGGGTTTGGGCACATGCACTTAGGGTATATAAGGTTTTCAGAAAAACTAGTTAGGGTCCTTGGCTAAGAGGAGACTCTGCCTTGGGCCCACCGGTGGAATAAACTGCACTCCACTATCTGCATTGTCCTTCTGAGTGAGTTTGTTTCCCAGAACACGTGGCTACAACATTTGGTGCATGGGCCGGGAAACACCTCACTTTGAGAAGACAAGTCCCATCTGGGACTACTCTGAGGCCTTGCGGCTCGAATCTTCTAGAGGAGGGATGGCGCCTCGCCCTTCTGGAAGGATTCTGCTTCTCAATGCCCAGACCCTTCATGTTAGCAGATAGTGGACGGCAGCAGGGGAACTGAGCGCTCAGGTGAGAAGGAACCCACCCGGTAGGATGGAAGAGAGGGCCTGATCACCCCTCTGGGAGGGACTAGAAGGAGCGGGGACCCACAGGAGCCTGGAATTGGCAGGTGGCAACACGCTGACGAGTGTGTTAGGGCTTAGGAAGGAAATTTGTGAAGGTCATTTAGGAGGTGGTGTCCACGCCGTCTAGGGGAAAATTATTACCAAGCCATTGCCAGGGGATTTTTAGGAGAAGAAATTTGGTTTTTGTGTGTTCGTATTCTGCTCTCCCCAAGGAGGTGTCCCATGTGCTATGAAATTCTTGACCCCCTCAGAATTGTCAGGCTAGAAGAAGGGGGATACATAAGTGAGTACAAATTGGCTTTTCCACAGACGGCCTGGGACATGGGATATTTAACCCATCTGTATTTTCATCCGCATCTGATCAAGCCCACCAAGGCAGAATGGACTTTAAAAGTTAAGGGAGACACAGTCTTGGACCACGTGGTGTTCTGGTTCGGCTGTGCTGACCGGCAGGTGAAGACACACAGATCCCCCCTTCTCCCTCTGGGATCTGGCAGGTAAGGCTCTTCTCACCCCAATTAGGAAGGAGGCAGAATGGCAATTTAAGTGTCATTGAGTGGAAATATCAGAAGTACATAGGGTACTGAGAACTTCGTAGACAGAACAAAAAGGAAAAGTAGAAGATCTGAGAAGGTAAGCAAGATGGTGGAGGGACATAATCTAAGGCAACTGTATTGAAGAGCAGGATTACAATTTAAAGAAGGGATTTGGAGGAGACTATGGGGTGAAGATGAAGCCTAACTGCCTCCACATACTCTGTGAGGTCGAATGGCCCCCTACGGGAGTAGGATGGCTACCAGAGAACACCACAAACATACAAATAGTGGAAGCAGTCTAGACAGTAGACTGTTGGGATATGCAGTAGTCATGGAAGAAACCATCGTTGGGGCTAGCTCTCTGCCATCACACTGGTCCGCTCAACAGGCCGAACTATATGCTCTAACCCAGGCCCTCCAGCTGTCAAAAGGTAAGAAGACAAACATTTATGCAGACTCCAGGTATGCTTTTGCCACATTACAGGGCTCTGTATAAGGAGAGAGGCCTCTGATAGCTAGTGAAAAAGATACTAAAAATAAGGAAGAAATTAAGACTCTATTAGTGTTCTTGCCTGGAGAATCCCAGGGATGGGGGAGACTGGTGGGCTGCTGTCTATGGGGTCACAGAGTCGGACACAACTGAAGTGACTTAGCAGCAGCAGCAGCAGATGCTGCTTGGGAACCACAAAGGGTTGCAGTCATACACTGCTGAGGATGTCACAAGGAGGATACTCCCCGGGCTCAGGGAACAGACTGGCAGATAAGACCGCTAAACAAGCGGCTGAGGGCTTGGGGGTGACAAGTGAAGCCCCTGTTAAAGCTCTCATATTGGCGGAGCTACCTGAGCTAACGTTAGACTCTCCAAAATACACTGGAGCCCAAAACCAACTAGCCAAGGCAGAGGGGCCATCAAGACTGAAAAGGGATGGTGAAAATTGCCAAGTGGCAAATTATTAGTACCGGAGGAGCTGGCACCCACTCTGTAAGCCAAACGCACCAAGCAACCCATCTAGGCCATGATAAACTGGAAGAGCTAATCTGAAAATATTTCTTAGTTTCGCGCCTCTCTTCCCTAGGCAGGACAGAATCTCAAAATTGCCCTGCCTGCTCACAGGTCAATCTGCCTCTCGGCACAGACAGAAACCTCCAGGGATTCAGGTAAGAGACTCGCTGCCCTTTGAATACCTGGAAGTGGACTTCACTGAAATGAAACCTCACCGACACCACCATTACCTGCTGGTCATAGTATGTACGTTCTTGGGATGAGTAGAAGCTTTTCCTACCCGGACTGAAAGAGCATCACAAGTAGCCTGGTGCCTGCTCAGGGAGATAGTTCCCAGATTTGGATTTCCTACCAGCATTGGATCAGACAATGGCCCGGCTTTTGTAGCTGATTTAGTATAACGAGTAAGCAAAACTTTAAATATCAAGTGGAAATTACATACAGCATATAGGTCCCAGAGTTCTGGGATGGTGGAAGGAACCAACTGGACACTTAAAGAGACAGTCTCTAAGTGGATCTTAGAGACTGACGGTTCCTGGGTGGACTTGTTTCTGATGGTTCTGCTCAGACTCATGATGACCCCACAGTCCCATGGCTCTTCTCCGTACAAAATTGTGTATGGGAGGCCCTCTCCCATAATAAAACAGGTGTCAACAAATTTGCCTCAGGTAAGGGGAGATGAGATTTCACAGCAGATGGAACAACTGGGTAAGGTAATAAATCAGGTAACTAAGTTTGTACAAGAAAGGGTGCCATTCCCCCTTGGGGAACGGATTCACGAATTTGTGCCCGGGGATCAGGTGTGATCAAGGACTGGAAACACGACTCCTTGGCCCCACATTGGAAGGGTCCATACACTGTTGCTCTAACCAGCCCTACGGCAGTTAAAGTTGCAGGTGTCACTCCCTGGATCCA
>NW_011495024.1:2453759-2454002 GCF_000754665.1 Bison bison bison
AGGGTGAAGAGAGCATACCACACAGACCCGGACGACGCCGAGCGGACTACACAACAGGACCCCACTGACCCCTGTGAAACCAAGGTCATCTTAAAGAAGAACAAGAGGTGAAGCTCTACAATCAACTGCTGCTACAAGGACTTGCTGGTATCATCTTGAGACTAACCATAGTTTCAGTAGAAAGAGGGACCTGTGCTTTAATTAAAGTTGAATGTTGTGTATATATTCCTGATTTATCCGGCT
>NW_011495024.1:2454102-2459483 GCF_000754665.1 Bison bison bison
TACCCTAATTATCTGTGTAACCGAATAGAATCATAAATTCTATTATGCTTATTGGGGTATGACCACAGGCCTATTGATAATTGTCCACTGTTAACTACCTAGGCTTAAGGTATATGAATCACAGGTTAACTTTGATTTTGTATCTTTCTTTTCCTTTGTTCAGACTAGTTTCAGGGAATTTGGGGAGGTGGGTTTGGGCCCGTACACTTAGGGTATATAAGGTTTTCAGAAAAACTGGTTAGGGTCCTTGGCTAAGAGGAGACTCTGCCTTGGGCCCACCGGTGGAATAAACTGCACCCCACTATCTGCACTGTCCTTCTGAGTGAGTTTGTTTCCCAGAACACGTGGCTACAGCAAAAGTGCCAGAACAAAACTCTTGAGTCTAAATTGCAAATGTTTTCTCTTAACCCCACTGATCCAGGGAAATGACTCTGGCTTGAATTAGAAACAGAAACAAAAGGATTAGCAGATTAAGAACAAGGGGCAACCTAGGGGTAATAGTTAAAAGATGAGCCAATGTTCTAAACTTAATCCAGCTAATGCCTAATGAGAGGCTCTGGATCAGTTAGCCATTTCTTATGCAGGGAATTACTACTGAGACACTGAGAAGTGGTTGAGAGTCTTTAAATTTTAACTTCTGATGTGTCTATCACAGAAGAGGTAGAAGTGTCCTTCTGCATTCCAGAACAGTAGGTGATCAGGGAAGGGAAGAGAAGGACCTAGTCCAAACCGGCAGTCTCTGGGGAGAAGCCTGCCTCTCTAACACCTCTGATGGAGAAATCAGAAGTTTACCTGTGCTGACTAGGGCACCAGGACTCCCTGAATTTGGATTATATCAACCCCTTAATTTGAACATCAAATATCACAAGGAAAGAATTAAGCACTCATCTGCCTTTCCAGAATGAACCATGTCAGTATAGCCCCAAAGCCCCATTTGATGAAGGACTTTCACTTCACTCACTTCACATGTGAAGCCAGCTAATAATGTATTAACTGAAAGAATGCTAGAAACCAACCAGCAAAGGCAACAAGCCAACAGCAAGACAAAGTAGAACACCATTTTGCAACCCTTAATTTAGTAATTGATTTAGGCAAAGAGTATCAATAGTTGCCAGAGACATTAAGCGAAAGGTTGGTGGGCAAGAGGACAGCTGTGTAAAGTCAAAGTATCACCCCATTGCTTGCCCTCTGCTCACAAGGGGAAAAATGTAACCCAACAGACATGATCTAAGCTGTCATCACCTTAACACAAGCAGCTAACAGAGATCACTTGCCTCCTGATGTTATACAGTGTGACATGCACAGCTTCATTCATGAAATATTCTTGTTAAATGTTTAACCTACTCATCAATGAAAATATGAAACCAATTAAAAATGAGCAAGGGATATCCAACAGCCAATAAGGACATGAAAATATGCTCAACATCATTAGCATCAGGGACATGCAAATCAAAAGCACAATGAGATACCACATTACACCCACTAGGATGGCTAAAATCATAAAGTTAGATAACAACAAGTGTTGAGGATGATGTGCAGAAACTGGACCCCTCATACGTTGCTGATGGGAATGTTAAATGGTACAGCTTCTTTGAAAGCTGGTTTGACAGTTCGTCAAAATGTTAAACATAGAGTTACCCTAAGATCTAGCAATTCCACTCCTAGGTATATCTAACAGACCTGAAAGCAGATGTCCACACGAAACCTGGACACGACAGCATTATTCCTAACAGCCAGAAAGGAGAAACAAGCTGAATATCCATGAGCTTATGGATGGACAAAGTCAACAACAGAATATTATTCAGTCATAGAACCGGGAACTGATATGTACAGCAAAGTGGACGAGCCTTGAAAATGTTATGCTGGGTGAAAGGAGCCGGTCACAAGGGATCACATGTTGTATGATTCTATTTATGTGAAAAGTCCAGCACAGACACATCCATAGAGACGGGCAGTAGATAAGTGGTTTCCAGGGGCTGGGGGAGGTGGGGAGAGATGGGAATGATTGCTAAAGGTTACTGGGTTTGTTTGGGCAGGAGTGGGCTGGGGTGGGGTGAGGTGTGAGCAAAATATTCCAGAGTTAGACCATGCTGCTGCTGCTGCTAAGTCACTTCAGTCGTGTCCGACTCTGTGCGACCTCTACCACAGACGGCAGCCCACCAGACCATGATGATGGTTGCACAATTCCCTGGGATATACAAAATCATTGAATTGTACAGTGTAAAGGGGTAAATTTTATAGTACGTAAATTATATCTCATAAAGCTGTGATTTAGAAAATCAAGGAAGTGTACAAAACAAGAGGGAATGTGCACATACACATGTTTGTACATTTGAGAATCTCTCTGCAAGGAGATAAAAAATTCATGAATAGTAATATTCTCTGGGGAGAGAACAATGGGGCTGAAGGCCAGGCTAGTAAGAAAACTTAGCACTGTTTTGGCGAGTTTTTTTTTTAACCCATTTGCACTGTCTTACTATTTCCCAAGTTAATTTTAAAATAAAATTCTACGTTTTCTAACAAAAACAATGTTTAACCTGAATATTTCCAAATTACCAGTTTTCAGAAATTATAGAGATGCAATAACAAGGCTAGACTACATTACAAAAAAAGTCAAATGCAGAAAATAGGACATTATATAGGACAATAAGCAGTGACCCTTAAATAACCTGATAAATCAAAAGTGGGGAGAGGATCAGTAAAATTAAAAGAGACTTAAGAGTCAAATGCAGCGCTTGCCATTCTTTGGTCCCCAGTCCGAATAATTCTAGCTTGTAAAGACAGCTTTGGGGATATCAGAGATTGGATATGGACAAGGCATAAATTGAAAATAGGAAATTATTATTGATTTTGTTTTTGTCATTATTGTTTTGTTAGGGCTTCCTTGGTGGCTCAGGCAGTAAAGAATCTGCCTGCAATGCAGGAGACCTGGGTTTGATCCCTGGGTCGGGAAGATACCCTGGAGGAGAAAATGGCAACCCATTCCAATATTCTTGCCTGGAGAATTCCATGGACAGATAAGTCTGGCAGGCTACACTCTATGGGATCACAAGGAGTCAGACACAACTGTGTGACTAACACACACACGTTGATTTTGTTTAGTGTGATAAAAGTATGCTGGTTAGTTAGGGAAATGCTCTTATTGTTTTAGGAATGCATATAAATGTCATACTGACTTTAATTTATTTTGGATACATGAGTAAAGAAGAATCAATTAAATAGGGAAAATGCTAACAATGGTTACATTTATGTAATGTGTCTATGGGTGTTCGTGATACTAATTTCTCCCCTTTTTTGTATGCGTGTGAAAACACTTCTGAGTAAAAATTAAAGGGACTTCCCTAGCAGTCAAGTAGCACTTCCACTGCATGGGGCATTGGTTCAACCACTGGTTGGGAAACTAAGATCCCATACGCCCCATGCCACAGCCAGAAAAAAAAAAAAAAAGAAAAAATTTACCTGAGGAAAAAGCAGTCAATAAGCCTGCTCCTTAAGGACTAAGAACCAACTTTTTTCACAAGCAATGCAATGGTGAGTGTTGTGATGTGTATGTTGGGATGCAGTGTGAGTGGTGTGTCAGTAGTGAGTTCCATGGCAGCAGGAACCAGATGAGGTGTCACCCATCATCTGATGTAGCCACACACACCTGGCCCCCAAATCTGTACACCACAGTGCTGATCAGACACTGTGAAATGAATAAACCAGTGAAGGAAGGGAAGAAATCAGCGCCCAAGGTGGCACAGTACAAAGACCATGGAACTCGGAATGGTAAGATCTGAGTTCAAGGTCCACCTCAGCACTAGCTGAGTGTATTTTGACAAGGTATTTGACAAGCTGCAGGGGTCAGTTTTCCTCTCTATAACATGGGGCTGGTCCTAGCAGCTGCCCGAATGACCTCACAAGGCGGCTGTATGTCTCAGATGTGATAACATGCGAGCAAGCCTCCTTACACACACAACCCTTGTCCAGACACTGTCACACCCTCCCCTGGATGCTGGCAACAGGTCTCTAGCTGTGGACTTTACTCTTCCTCCTCCACACTTCCCCCCAAAATCCTCTATCCAGAGGCAGCCTAATTTTTTAAAAGCTTCTTATGATAAGATTACTTATAAGGGAAAAATTTCAAACACACAATGAAGAATCACCAAAAGTATCCACACGCTCTAGTTCTCATTTTATCTATTTTTTCCACATATGTGCATTATTTGTTTTTTTTTTTCCTCTTTTGAAGTATTTTAAATGAAATCCAAGGCATCAGATTATTTCACCCATCAATAACTCCATATGTAGCTCTTCTAGAAAAGCAGTTTGTCTCAAAAACGTCTTTTCCGGCCACTTTGTCTCCATCAGGATTCAACAAAGTCTTCACTTTGCATTTGACTAACTTGTTTCTAAAACCCTTTTAATCTAGGCAGTTGTCCCTCCTTTTTCTCTAACACCATTTTTTTGTTGAGGAAATGGAAATCTTTTAAAAATAAATCATGTCAGGAAGGGATGGGGATAAATTAGGATCGTGGGATTGACATTACACACTGCTATATTTAAAACAGATAACCAACAAGGATATTGTTGTTGATAACCAACAAGGATATTGTATAACACAGGGAAGTCTATTCAATATTCTATAATAACCTAAATGGGAAAATAATTTGAAAAATAAATATATGCAGTAATTATGTATAACTGAATCACTTTGAATACCTGAAATTAATGCAACATTGTAAATCAATTAAAATCCCATGGACGGAGGAGCCTGGTAGGCTGCAGTCCATGGGGTCGCTAGAGTCGGACACGACTGAAGTGACAGCAGTAGCAGCAGCAGCAGATGACATGAAAGGTCAGGTAAAAGTTATGTCTGATGATAATCTTTCTTTTTGGACTTTGGTCCTATCTGGGTGAAGGATGATTAGTGGAAAACTATATTTAGCATTGTCATAGTTGCCTTGATAGTTCTGCTTTGTGGACCCTTTATTTTACAATGTGTTATGAACTTGTAACCCAAAGGTTGTTGTTCTCCCAAACTGGAGGTCAGAGAGTCAGGGTGCAATATATCCCTATGAGTGACGCGCATACTATGAGTTATGAGCATCAAGAGAGGGGAGTGAAGGAGGAAACAGACAGAACAGGCTCCATCTTGAAAGCAGGACTCCATCTTGGGCGAGACTATGGACTTGGAGCCCTATGCCCAGTATCTTTGGAAACGACATACCAACTGGAAAACCAGGCCCCCTGAATGGAAGAGCCCCAGGGCTTGTACCTAGACTCTCCATTGCCTAAAAGAGTACCCTAATTATCTGTGTAACCGAATAGAATCATAAATTCTATTATGCTTATTGGGGTATGACCACAGGCCTATTGATAATTGTCCACTGTTAACTACT
>NW_011495024.1:2459583-2469825 GCF_000754665.1 Bison bison bison
CAATTTAGGTAGAAGGAAATGGCAACCCACTCCAGTGTTCTTGCCTGGAGAATCCCAGGGACAGGGGAGCCTGGTGGGCTGCCATCTATGGGGTCGAACAGAGTCGGACACGACTGAAGCGACTTAGCAACAGCAGCAGCAGCATACTCCAATATTGGAAAAGGAAATGGCAACACACTCCAGTACTCTTGCCAGAGAATTCCATGGACTGAGGAACCTGGCAGGCTACAGTCCATGGGGTCGCAAAGAGTTAACACGACTGAGCAATTAACACACACACATACTCCAATATAAAATAAAAATTTTTTTAAATCAAGTCACTCATCAACTCAGAATCTCTAGTGGCATCCCACTGCTTTATAGAATAAAGAAATACCTAGAAGTCATTCCTTCCTTCATTCATTCAACAAACCATAACAAAGGCCCTGCTGTCCCCCAGACACTACTCCTGGTATCAGACAGAGAGCGGTGAATAAGGCAGGTCAGACTACGCCTCCTTCAAAGGGCTCAGAATCTAATGAAAAAAGACGAGTAACAAACAAGTGAACAAATAAACTAGTTTTAGGTGGCTATACATGCTGGGATGAAATTAAGACAATGCAACAAAACATCACACACGGGGGTCTGCGTGTGAGCAGAGACCTGCGTGACGGGAAGGTGCAGACACATGGAGATCAGAGGAGAGAGAAGAGCCTACACCAGCTTGGGACAAGCTGGCTGTTCTCAAGGAAGAAAAAGTGGCTGGTGAGGCATCAGTCTGGCATGAGAGAAGAGCAGGGTAATAGGATGAGGGCAGAGAGCCAGCACGGCTGTACCATGTAAGTTGCAGACACGTGGTGAGAAGCTGGATATCAAGTGCAAAAGGAAATGCTCGGAGGGCTTTGAGCTGGTGTGTCCAAGTCTGACGTAGCTCCTCCAGTTCTTGCCCCGCCACTCTCACTCACATCGGCTCTCATCCCATCCCAAAGACATGCCAAGCTCTGCCTCTCTACCTGCTCCTGGTCTTACACTCAGTAGTGAGCCACCATCCTGACCTTTCCCTTTTTCACATGGCTAACCCCCTTTTTCCAGGCTTCAGTTTCAGGTTGAGAAGATCCTCCTGACCCTCCACCTACCTCAGTTTCACCACAATACATGAACTTCTTCTTCATAGCACTTATCATAGTGGCAATTGGTCAATGATCTGTATCATTACTGATTTAATGTCTGTCTTCCTCACTAGACTATGAAGAGCAAAAACAACACTGGTCTGGGTTCAATCTCTAGCTCCAAAGCTTAGCACTGGTCCTGGCATGTTAGGAAACAGAGTAAATATTTGTTGAATGACTAGACGATGTATTTCAACACTGCACTGCATTTTATAAGAAACAGCCAGTGTCCTGAAATAGGGCTTCCTAGGTGGTGCAGTGGTACCTGCCAACGCAGGAGACTCAAGAGACACGGGTTTGATCTTTGGGTCAAGAAGATCCCCTGGAGTAGGAAATGGTAACCCAGTCCAGTATTCTTGCCTGGAAAATTTCATGGACAGAGGAGCCTGGTGGGCTACAGTCCACGGGGGTCTCAGAGTCAGATGCTATTGAGTGAGTAAAGGTACCTATTCAACATCTGGTCACTTGATCAGAGAACATCAAAGATCCACGATAAAATGAACCTTAGAGATAATCTTGTCAAATCTCTTCATTTAATAATAAAAAGAGGTCTGGAATAGTAAACAGGTGATATATGAAGTGACTGGACCTCAATAATAAATCAGTTAATCAACATGATTCATCAATTTCCTTTTCACTTCTGATGGAAATTAATACTCTATTAAGTATTCTGTGACCCAGCCAGGGCCACTGTTAGACCGTAGGAGGCCTTTAGGCAAAACAGAAGCAGGCACCCTTTTCTCTGAATGGAAAGGCCCATGCTGAGGTTCAGGGCTTGGTGAGTGGCCTGTGGGCTGCACTTTAGCCAGTCTGTCCTCTCAGCCAGAGCCCTGTGCTGCAAACCACTTGCATAACCATGGGTGGTGGTCTTGGACTTAACCATAAACTTCCTTTGTGCCAGTAAGTGAGGCAGGCCCATGAGTGATGGCAAGAGGCATACAACAACCTCACGGAGCCAGGCTGGCCTGCAAGCCACTCACAACTAGGACAGTTGCAGGCAACCTCCCATCCAACCCAGACTCTAGCCTCCCCCAAAAAAGTCATGGGAACATGTTGAATATGGAGAAACATCTATTCAGCTTGCAGTCTGCTAAAAAAGAACTTAATCGGAGTGCCAAGACATATGAGAAATTATAAAAGGTTGGAAAGGCCAAGATTAAAACACCAATTCAGAAGAGCAATCCAGAAGTTACAAGAACACACACTGAAAATGCAATCCACCAGAAGAGCCAAACAATTAACTTCTTTTTTGTTATTTATTTTTAATCGAAGGATAATTGCTTTACAGTACTGTGTTGGTTTCTGCCATACATCAACATGAATCAGCCGTAGGTATACAAGCAAGCAATTAATTTCTTGAGCAGCAACACTGGGCTTCCTGCTGCGGCAGCGGGAAGTTCAAACTACCAGCAAAGTGACAAAGTTCACAGCTGCTGGTTGGGTCTGTAGATGCTACACTAAGGAATATGAACCTTGAAAAGATTTTGCCGTGATAGGTACATGAGAACACCAACTGGAAATGCTGAAGGTTCAAACACAACAAAAGGAAGACGCAACGAGGAGTCCCACACCCTAACACCACCACAAAACCAAGGGGGTATGTTGATTCAGGGAATGGCAGATGACACTATTGATAAACAGATAACTAATGAGTACCTCGGAGAAGGCGATGGCACCCCACTCCAGTACTCTTGCCTGGAAAATCCCATGGATGGAGGAGCCTGGTGGGCTGCAGTCCATGGGGTCACACAGAGTCTGACACGACTGAAGCGACTTAGCAGTAGCAGCAGCAATGAGAACCTACTGTATGGCACAGGGAAATCTACTCAGTGCTCTGTGGTGACCTAAATGCGAGGGAATCCAAAAAAGAGATATATGTATACATACAGCTAATTCACTTTGCTGTACAGTGGAAACTAAAACCACGTTGTAAAACAACTAGACCCGAATAAAAAAATTTTTTAATAAGTAATAGAAAAAAAGGAAATGCCAGATGAAGCTGGTCATGATCTCAAATCCAACAGCCACGGAGTCAGTAGGTTCTGTGGGCACAAGTGTTGCCTCGATGAAACACCATGAACTATGCAAGAGACTTGCTTGCCTGCATGATCAAGAGTAATTTACAGAACTGGTGCTTCTGTTTACTTTACTCGCTTCTAAAATATTTAGTGTGTATATACAGAAAAGTTTCGTTCCAATTACACTAAGAACACTATATATGCCAGAATGTCTAAACACTATTTGTCTGTAATGCTTTATTTTGCTTTGCTATACTTCCTAACACATTAAGAAATTGCAGGGCGTTTCCACTTTGACTTATTTTGTGGTTCTGTATATTATGTGTACAAGGGACATCTTTTCGTTGATGTCTTTGAAAGAGTAGCATTGGTTTGTTGTGCATGAAACATGTTTCTCAAAAGTTACATCAAAAAACTGAACACCACAGACTTCCTTGGTGGTCCAGTGGCTAAGACTCCTCACTCCCAATGCAGGGGGCCCAAGTTTGACCCTTGGTCAGGGAACTAGATCCCACATGCGCAACTAAGCATTTGCATGCCACAACTAAAGATCCTGCATGCAGAAACTAAGAGCTGGCTCAGTCCAATGAATAAATAAAAATAAATATTAAAAAATCTAATACCAAGAGTGAAGTATAGAAGAAAGGTTTGGATTTAAAAAAAAAAAAAGATGCGATCTCTGCTCTCAGTGGAGAAGCAAGCCCAGTTTTAGAGCACACTGCCTCAGGATAGTGCTTTAAACACAACCCAGAGACGCTGCCATGGAGCAAGCAGATGTAGCCACAGAGTTTGGTTACAATCCCCAAAGAAAGGAAAAACTGAACAAAGGAAATACACTCTACAACTTTAGGGGCTTTGTCATCTGTTTGTGGACAGACAGAACAGAGGATGAGATCAGCAATGATCACAGTACAATGTTTCAAGGACTTAGCTCAAACCTACTAGGGTCAGGGACTGAACCCGGTTGAGTGGAGCTCGTCTGGAGACTCTGAGCTCCTCAAGTGTTGAGTGCTGTTCCTTCATCACGATTCACAGTGCAGGGCACTGGGACCACCTGTTCCTCTGTGGCTCCCTCCTGACACCGGGACTTCCTTGAGGGCACGGATCTGGTCATATTCAGAAGCTGCATTTCACATGGTTTAGAGCCCCAGCGCCTTGCACAGTCCCATACAACACACAAGAATCTCTTGGTAATCCCTTGGTGGGAATGAAGCAAGTTTTGAAGAAAATGAGCAGCCTATATTGGCATAGAAGCTAGGGTAAAAGTTGGAAGAATATTAGAAGGTCTTAAAAGGAGAGTTAAACTTACCCTACCTAAGGAAAGATTCCTATGTGTAAGTGATATAATGAAAATCAATTTGTGGAAGATGTGGTGTGTGTGTGAGAGAGACACAGACAGTCGTACACAAGGAAGATGAGGAGATGAGTCAGGAGAGTCAGGATACAATCTTTTTTCTTCCAAGGATATCCTTTTATTGTTTTTCCATCACAGGAAGAATTTTATTTCCCACACCAACTGAACGTATTAAATAATAACTAATTCATTTCACCATGTGTATGAATCAAGACATAAAGAATATCGTATGCAACTGAATCACGTTCTAGAATTTCTTCTATTGGCCTACAGGCAATTAGAGCTTTCAATCAGCATGAGATAACCAGCCTTAGTAAATCGAGGTAATAAGATTCCAAACAAAAGAAGCAAATGTCTTGATTGTTCTGCACAACTGCATTGTGTTTTTGAAGAACTCTTGCCTGGGGGAGTTCACAGCATTGGCCAAGGCAGCAGAGCTGGCTAAGCAGATTTACAGACTGGCCCACTCCCCACTCATTATCCAGGATAGGGTCCAAAGAATGACTGGCTTCATCACTGGGACTGCCACTTCAAAAATAAGAGGTTATCCCACAGGGAGAGAAAGATCTTATCATGCAACGGCCCACAAGAGCAAGGTGGGCAACCAAGATGGCCCCTCGCCCCACCATGGCTCAGTCATGAGACTTGCTTTAGTCTGTGAGATGTTAGGAAACGTGACCCAAAAGAGAAGACTTGAAAAACCACTATGCAGTTCCACTTACTCTCTTACATTTTTGACATCCCCATGAAAAAAGAACATGCTGGCCCTCTGAAACATCACCATCTAATAGCATTTTTAGTGGTAATGCATACATTCAACAGCAGCAATGTCAGCTATTGTGATTCAAAAGCTGAAATTTTAATATTATTTCATTTTAATCAATTTAATTTAAAATAGCTATACATAGCTAAACGGCTATCATATTAGGCAAAACAGCTATGCTAAGTGATAGACACTTCCCACATCCCTGCCTAGAGTAGAACCAGATCATCCCAGTTGCTCCTGCTGAAGCCACCCTATATGAACCCACCATCTACTAATTCCAGACACATGAGCAACAGATGCTTATTGTTACATGCCACTGAGGTTTTGTGGTTGTTCATTACACAGCAAGAGCTAGCTGATACGTTTATTTTCTGAGTCCCATCTGCCTATCCCAGGAAGAATCCTCCTATTCCAACAAAAACACTCTGCTCCAGTGGGGTCATATTCCTCACTTTCCAAGCACCTGCCAAGCTTGTTCCACCGTCATGCACTTGCCCCAGCAGTATCTTCTATTTCTGGCCTCTCCATTTCTGCCTCCGTCTACTGAAACTGGACTCGTCTTTCAAATCTTAAATGTAGTCTCCTCTGTAAAATCTTCCCTCATGACTCTAATTCACAGCAATCCCTTTGGTCCATCACATGTTTTAGGGTTGATGTTGAAAGCATTATGAGTCAGACACAGACTTGGGCTGATATCCTAGCTTGGGCATTTTTAATTGATGCTATGCAGATGACACCACCCTTATGGCAGAAAGTGAAGAGGAACTCAAAAGCCTCTTGATGAAAATGAAAGTGGAGAGTGAAAAAGTTGGCTTAAAGCTCAACATTCAGAAAACGAAGATCATGGCATCCGGTCCCACCACTTCATGGGAAATAGATGGGGAAACAGTGGAAACAGTGTCAGACTTTATTTTTCTGGGCTCCAAAATCACTGCAGATGGTGACTGCAGCCATGAAATTAAAAGACGCTTACTCCTTGGAAGGAAAGTTATGACCAACCTAGATAGCATATTCAAAAGCAGAGACATTACTTTGCCAACAAAGGTCCGGCTAGTCAAGGCTATGGTTTTTCCTGTGGTCATGTATGGATGTGAGAGTCGGACTGTGAAGAAAGCTGAGCACAGAAGAATTGATGCTTTTGAACTGTGGTGTTGGAGAAGACTCTTGAGAGTCCCTTGGACTGCAAGGAGATCCAACCAGTCCATCTGAAGGAGATCAGCCCTGGGATTTCTTTGGAAGGAATGATGCTAAAGCTGAAACTCCAGTACTTTGGCCACCTCATGTGAAGAGTTGACTCATTGGAAAAGACTCTGATGCTGGGAGGGATTGGGGGCAAGAGGAGAAGGGGATGTCAGAGGATGAGATGGCTGGATGGCATCACTGACTCAATGGACGTGAGTCTCAGTGAACTCCGGGAGTTGGTGTTGGACAGGGAGGCCTGGCGTGCTGCGATTCATGGGGTTGCAAAGAGTCAGACACAACTGAGCGACTGATCTGATCTGATCTTTTGGCCTTGAGTAATTACTAATTATTATTTCTTCATCTGAAAAAAGAGGGGCAAGTTGCTGTGAGGATTAAATAATGTAAGACTAACTAGACCCTGACACATGTAAATATACTCACTCAGTAACTGTTTTCCATTTCGATGGCTTTCCTTTCTTTTTCCTAATCTAGTGCCCAGAACAGTACAGACCATCTAGTTCATACTCACACTCCTGTCAATTCACTTTTTCATTCAGAGCCCTGTAAGGGTTTCCACCAGCTAAAAGAGCATCTACACAACAGATAGTGGTGGACGCTGTGACATGGCACCAGATCCCCCTTCAGCTCCCAGGAATGCAGCCCACAGCCCTCCTCTTTGATAGTGCCTCTTGTTTCCATGGAAAAAACTGCCTCACCCAAGGGTCATAACTCCTTCCAGGGCTGCTGCTGCTGCTGCTGCTAAGTCGCTTCAGTCGTGTCCAACTCTGTGCGATCCCACAGACGGCAGCCCACCAGGCTCCGTCATCCCTGGGATTCTCCAGGCAAGAACACTGGAGTGGGTTGCCATTTCCTTCCAGGGCAGCCCTAATCTAATCACTGATCACCTTCTCAGGAGACTTGAGAGCTCTGAAAGTCTTATCCCACCTTGAGAGCTCCCAGAGGGGTGGCAGGCATCTTGCTGACCTGCATTGCAGCTCAGCTACTTCACTGCCCTCCCTTCCACAGGGGTGGATCTGAGGAGCTCCCCCTAATGAAATAACCTGCCTGCTAATCTCTATCTCAGGGCTTCCCTGGTGGCTCAGACAGTAAAAAATCGGCATGCAATTTGGGAGACCTGGGTTTGATCACGGATGGGGTCGGGAAGATCCCCTGGAGAAGGGACTGGCAACCCACTCCAATATTCTTCCTGGAGAGTCCCATGGACAGAGGAGCTTGGCCAGCTACAGTCCATGGGGTTGCAAAGAGTCCAACATGACTAAGTGACTAACGCTTTCACTTACAATCTCTATCTCAGGGTCCTTCCTGGGAACTGAACCTGTAGCACAGAAGTTAAGATGTGCAGAGAGCTCTGGGAGTCTTTCTCCTTGATATGTAGATTAAAACCCCAAATAGGCTCAGGGGACTTCCCTGGTGGTCCAGGGGCTAATACTCCATGCTCCCAATGCAGAGAGCTAGGGTTCGATCCCTGGTCAGAGAACTAGATTCCATATGCCACAACTAAGGGTTCCAAAGCCCCAACTTAAAAAGAAAAACAAAAGATACTTCAGGCTGCAACTAAAGACTCTGCATGCCACAATCAAGACCTGGTGCAGCCAAATATATAAACATTTTTATAAACAAACAAATAGGCTCAAAAGGTGTGGATTGACAGGAATCACTTTTCAACAATAGATTTTCTAGGTCTGCAGAATGTAATGTGTTTAGTCTGATGCCACAAGTAAAGGAGAGGAGAAGAGCCCTAATTTAACATAGAGGTTCTGAGCTTAGGATCCAATGACCACCTACCCCCCATAGAACTCATGGGTCTGTTAACTTAGAAAAATAAACTTCATCTTAATTTTCAGTAGCCCATAACCCAAATTTAGCATTTCCTTCCATTGTAAGTGTAGGTAACAATTGTATTAGCACTTAATGACTATGCCACTAACAGAAGTCACAGATATGCTCCTATCACTATATAGTCATTATAGAAGGTGTAGGTGTATAGTAGGTGTCTCTGAATACTGTTTACAGTCCCATGACCTTTAAAGTTCAGTCATTAGCTGACCATACAATGGAGCCACTGCTTCACCTTGTTATTTAATATAATTCTTTTTTTTTAAATGACATATATTACTTCAAACAATTTTTTAAAAAATATTTTAACACGTATTTCAACAGAATTGATTTCCTTGACAATCCTATGGATTTTATCTTGCACATTTAAAAACCTAAGAGGGAGTTTTCTAGGCTACAGGAGACTGCCCAAGGAGTTCAGGGCGGTGGGGATAGCAAGGGGACACCCTCTGTGGGTGGAGACTTCAAGGACTCATTCTTTTTCTGCAAAGCCGACAAGCTCCACGTGGGTGTTGTCCCGGGCGCAGTCTGCCGGGATCAGACCAGCAGAGCCATTTCAGGGGCAGGACAGGCTCCAGCCGCTGTTGGAGCTGTTCCCCCGCCCCTCTTCTGGAATGCACACAGCTTTATATGAAATCCACATGGTGCGCGGCAGCGACAGGAGGCGGCACGAAAGGACTTTACCAAGTTGACAGCGTCCCCGCGCCCAGCCAGTCCGGAGAACGCTCCAAAGAGCCAAAGGTCCCTCCCTGTCCCTCTCCCCATCTGGCTCCCCACCCCCCATGGTGACAATGGTCGGCTACAGGAAATTGGATCACCGAGGCACTCTGCTTTCCCAGCCCAGAACTCTGGACACAGAGCAGAATCATTGCCAAGATGTATCCGGAATCCGCACACACAAATGCAGGGGCTGTCGACTGCATTCCCGGGGCCGAGAGCTGGGCTTGGCGGTCTTTTTCTGCCCCGGCACCTACAGTAATCCCGGGGCCCGCGAGACGGCCGCTACCCAGCTCTGGCCTTCGTCCGGCGCCTGGTCCCAAGCGGACCGGGTCCTGTCCCCCAAAAGCAGGGGACAATGGCTAGATGCGGACAGACTTCCCGGCCCACTGCCGCGGGAGAGGAAACTCCGCCCGGGTCCCGGGGTCCCGGGTCACAGAGTCCCGGAGCCTGGCACTGCGCGCGCGGGGCGGCGCAGACGGGGCGAACTCCCCAGAACCCAGTGACCCTCCTCGAGCGACCGTGACCAGGCGGCGGGGAGGTCGGCTGGCCGGGCGGAGGCGGGAGCCCACTTGGGTTTGGAGACGGAGCGCCGCACCCCGCGCCCCGGCGGCCACCGGGTGCGGGTGCCCGCCCACGACGCTCCGGTCCGTCCGGCTCCGCGGGCGCCCCCGGCCCGCCCCGGCCTTCCTTCAGACGCCGCCTCAGCCCCTCGCGGCCTCTCGCCCAAGTGCCCCCACCTCCCGCCCGGCGTCGCACTCACGTAGACCGAGTCGATATCGGATCTGTCGAAGAAGTGGAGCGCAGTGCTCAGCTCCAGGGCTGGAGAGACGAGGTCGTCCCCGGCCTCCAGCTCCAAGTCCCCATGTTCGGGGCCGAAAGGAAAGAGCTCCTGGCGGCTCAAGCAGCCCCCAGGCCCCGCTAACAGCAGCTGCAGCAGCAGCGCCCGCGTCCACGCAGCTCCGCTCCGGCGGACCGTGGCCAACATGTTCCCGGAGCGCCGTCCCACAAACCGAGGAGCTCTGCGGCCGGAGGGTGAGGAAGGCGGAGATGTAACCGGACGCCCCTCTGCAGCCCCTCCGCGCCTCCCGCCTCGCGAGGTTCCCACACCGGGAAATAGGGGAGGGGAACCGAGGGGAGATGGGGAGGGCCCTGCCCCGCCCCGCCCCGTCCGCGGAGGCTGCCCAATGGCCGCGAGGG
>NW_011495024.1:2469925-2489463 GCF_000754665.1 Bison bison bison
CGAGGGGGAGGGCGAGGGGCGACACCGAATCCCCCAGCCGTTCGGGTCCGGTCGCCCCCGTTCCCCGCCGGGTAATGGGCGCTAGAGGCCGCGATTCCCAAAACCAACCCAGTTCCGACCGAACGGCCCCTCCGGGAGGTAGGAATAGAGTGCCGGGCTTTGCACCATTGTCCTTGGCCCAGGGCTAAGTCGTAGAGATCCGGGGACGTGGAACTGCCTCGCGTTCGGACACAGTCCACCCCAAAGCTGTTTGGTGGCGTCCGGAGGTCGGACTCACATGGTCAGACTGGTAGGAAGAGGGAGTACTAGATGCTGAGGATTAACAAGAAGGGATCCGGCCAGGACCACGGCTATTGACTCAAACATCCATTCTTTCAACCTAACAGTGAGTGTGGGATCCCGTGCTTCGTAATGGAAAGTTGGGCCAAAAATCCGGTCCAACCTCCAGAGTCAAAGTCATGAGTGTAGAACATCATTCAGGCAGGCTAAGGCCCCCAAGTGATAAAGGACATCAGGACTGGAATAATTGGTCAAGGATAGCGTCTCTGGGGTTATGGAAATCAAATCAGGTCTTCCGGAAAAGATAAAATTTCACCCAGGGGACTGGAGAAGGTACGTTCTAGAAGCTGGAGTTGGTGCCGTTCCCCCAGGAAAGGAATCCTATGCCTAGTAAAACCTTTAATACCAAAGCTAGGAATTTGAACTCTCTCTAACATCTACAGAAGAACTATTTAGAGTTTTTGACAAAGGGAGATAAAACGGTGTAAATTGTATCCTAAATAATCCCTTGATCATTAATTTGGCCCTGGGTTGAAAGAAGAGACGCAGGGGTCATCCAAGGATCATTGACAGGAAAAATAAAAAAAGGATGAGAAAAAAAAGTGGAAGTTGAGGAAAAAATGAATTTAAAAGGCATTACAATGAAAGAAGGAATAAAACCTGATTATAAATTTGATATGGGAAGGGAGAGGGGAGAAACGTTTAACTTGAGTGGAAAGTTTTGAGTCTCAATTCAGTTCAGTTCAGTTTAGTCGCTCAGTTGTGTTTGACTCTTTGCCTAGAGCATTGCAAACCTCTGCTGCCTTTTGAAGTCAGGGGATGGGAGCTGGGACTTTGGGAGTTCCATTTGTTTGATGTCAGACTTGTTAACCTGGAGAGGTCAACAGGGTATCAATCCTTCCCTCGCCCACCCCCACCCCCCCCAGCCCTGTTGCCAGCTAAAATTAAGGACCTGGGACCCAGTCTGGGAGAATTCTCCCAACAAACAGCGAATTCTGTATCACATTTAGATATTTAGGGAACATGAGTCCTGAACCAGTAGAAACTACAAGGAAAGTCAATGAAATACACCCTTGTTTTGCAATCACAATAACCCAAGGAGACAGAAAGCACCTCCACATACAGAAGATGGACAGAGAGAGCCAGAGAGGTTTAAATCACTTTGCCAGAGTTACACATCTGGAAGCCTGTATGGGGACCCAGGGTGGTCCGATTCCAGGGACCTCTTAACCACAACGTTAAGTGGAACCATTATTGCCACAATTGTTTCCCTTGATGCTAAAGAGTGATTAACACAGCCTGCAATCTGTTCCCAAATTTAGTGGCTTTTCCTTCAATTCCTTCCCAGAAATGCAGTGCCCTGGAGCCTCTGTCCTGCCCCGGAAGCCCTCTGACTCTATCCCATGCTATCCATAGTGGCCTCAGCTGCTGCACCACCCATTTCGGTGCTTTTGGTCTCTGGGAGACTCATCTTCCTCCTCTGTGCTCACCTGAATGGCCTCAAATTTCCCAGTGTGTGCCCGGCCAGCCTCATCCCGCCTGCCCTTCAGATTTTCCCCTTCCAAACCTCCTCCCCACACCTTTTATCTCACATCACTGCCGGCTCTGAAGCCTCAGCCTGCCCCTGGAATGATCTCACCCCTTCTCCTGAATTCTCTGCCTTTTTAGTACTCAGACAGCTTCTGAAACTCCCATTGGTCCATGGAAATCTCCTTCACTAATACAGAAGCAAGAGCCATTCTCCTCTCTGCCAGTTCAGGGTAGCTTGGAGTCCAGTCTGTCTGAGGCTCTGCCATTTACTATCCCTGTTAACTTGGGCAGGTTTCTATATCCTTCTCATTTGCATGGAATGTTCATACCTACAATCAAAGAAGTGTTATGGGAATTACCCAAGATGATCCACAAAATGCTCCTAGCACCAAATTGGAGCATAAAGGAAGTACTCAGTTAATATTAAGCCATCATTATCTAAATGTATATTTTTCATGATTTTTATTATTTCCGCAATTACTAAGAATCCATTTGGAGTCAGACACTGTACTAGGAATTCTAAATACAAAGACTGTTAACTCATAATCCCTTTTGCAAGCAGCTCATAGTCTGTTGGGAAAGAGACACACCTTTAACACCGTGGGATGTTTAACAGATAGAAAGCAACAGCAGACACCCCTCGTTGAATGCCTGCTTTTGCTAGATGCTTTATGGAGCATCAGATTTAATACTAAAAACAACTGTGCAAGCTAGTAGTTTTATAGTAGATGCAGGGGAAATGAGATCTGCAAAAGTTAATGTGCTCTGTAAGGTATAGCTCAGGCCGAGGCAGAAAGAGGAAAGACGACCTCAACAGAAGTAGGTTACCTTTATTCAGACAAGGAGGGGCAACAGTCGGCCAGAGGACCAGGCTGAGCACAAAGGACCAGGCTGAGTGCGCAGAGGGATCAGGGAGGCTCCATATTTATAGGGAGGTTTGCGTAATCGATAAGAGAAACATTAATCAGGCGGGATGTTTTGGGTATACTTTAGTTGAGATGGCATTTGTAGTTGGGCAGGGGGTGATAAGTCTTCTGGACAGGTGTAGGGGGTGGAAGGTTTCCGGACAGGCGGTGATAAGTCTCAGATAGATGCAACCGGCCTAGAGCATCAGGGCGGGACCTAAAGTTCTGTTTTGTTTTCTCCAAAGTGAGATGATTCAACGAGGGCCTTTGAAACTGTTGTTTTCTTTTCTAGGCCCCAAAGACTCCTTCATGCCCAGTTTCACACAGTTAGTGGAAGAGCCGGGTTTGAATCCCAGTGTATCTGAAACCAAAGCTGATATTTCTACCACACCTTCCTGCTTATCTGTAGATGGAGAGCTTTCATCCTCAATTTCCATCTGCAAAATATATTTGCTCCCTTGTTTATTATACACAGTGTTCACGCTCTATTTATGTATGCTTGCTAAGTGTGCGCTAAGTCGTGTCAGTTGTGTCCAATTCTATATAACCTTATGTAGTGTAGCCTGCCAGGTTCCTTTGTCCATGGGATTCTCTAGGCAAGAATACTGGAGTGGGTTGCCATGCCCTCCTCCAGAGGGTCTTCCTGACCCAGGGACTGAACCCTCTTACGCCTTACTTCTTCTGCATTGGCAGGCAGGTTCTTTACCAGTAGCGCCACCTGGGAAGCCTATTTACATATGTGTCTGTTCCCTAATGTCATTAGTATCATCTTGCTTCATAAATCTGGGGTATACTGTAAACTGTCTGTCATTTCCTCTTTATAGCCTTGCACTCACTGCACATTTCGTGGGCTGGGGGAACGTGACATCTATGCTGTGCCTCCCATTAGAAGAATATGGGCTGAGTGCCAGCCACTTTAGAACGTATACATCTAGGGTGTATACGTTCAAATACATCTAGGGTGTAATCACAATCTACATCATAGAATATTTAATTTCATACTTTGCTCTAGTCATTATCTAAGTGTTTTTAACACCTACATGTTTCTAGTTGTTTTTTGTGTTTTTTCTTTCCCAATATAAGCTTCTTGGAGTGAGGATCATGTGTTCTTTTCTTTTCCAAAGTTCACGGAACCTAACCCAACACTGTATGCAACCTTTAATAAAAGTCAACAGTTTCAGAATTCCCTAGTACTTTTAAGAGTCATTTGATATCTGCAGTAGCATTCAGTTCAGTTCAGTTGCTCAGTTGTGTCTGACTCTGTGTTCTGCAGCACGCCAGACTTCCTTGTCCATCACCAACTCCTGGAGCTTGCTCAAACTCATGTCTATCAAGTCGGTGATGCCATCCAACCATCTCATATATGCACTCACAGTTACATGATTACACCAGTTTTTTCCTACAGCTGGAAATGTAAACCCTTGCATATATTATATTCTTTTAAAAGGGCAGCAGAGGATGAGATAGATAGCATCACCAACTCAATGGACATGAATTTGAGTAAATTCCAGGAGATAATGAAAGACAGGGAAGCCTGGCGTGCAGCAGTCTATGGGGTAGCAAAAAGTCAGGCATGACTTAGCAGCTGAACAACAACAAAAATTGACTTTTGGGCTGCGCTGTGTCTTTGTTGCTATGTGAACTTTTCTCTAGTTGCAGTGTGTGGGCTTCTCATCGCAGTGGCCTCTCTTGTTGGGGAGCATGGGCTCCAGGGCGTGCGGGCTTCAGTAGCTGTGGTACATGGGCTCAGTAGTGGCATATCTGAGGTTATTGATATTTCTCCCGGCAATCTTGATTCCAGCTTGTGTTTCATCCAGCCTGGCATTTTGCATGATGTACTCTGCATATAAGTTAAATAAGCAAGGTGACAATATGCAGCATTGATATACTCCTTTCCCAAGTTGGAACCAGTCTGTTGTTCCATGTCCAGTTCTATCTGTTGCTTCTTGACCTGCAGATTTCTCAGGAGGCAGGTCAGGTGGTCTGGTATTCCCATCTCTATTATAAGAATTTTCCATAGTTTGTTGTGATCCATACAGTCAAAGGCTTTGACATAGTCAATAATGCAGAAGTAGATGTTTTTCTGGAACTCTCTTGCTTTCTCTATGTTGGCAATTTGATCTCTGGTTCCTCTGCCTTTTCTAAATCCAGCTTGAACATCTGGAAGTTCATAGTTCACATTCTGTTGAAGCCTGGCTTGGAGAATTTTGAGCATTACTTTGCTTGCATATGAGATGAATACAATTGTGTGGTAGTTTGAACATTCTTTGGCATTGCCTTTGAGATTGGAATGAAAACTGACCTTTTCCAGTGCTGTGGCCACTGCTGAGTTTTCCAGATTTGCTGGCATATTGAGTGCAGCACTTTCACAGCATCATCTTTCAGGATTTGGAATAGCTCAACTGGAATTCTATCACCACCACTAGCTTTGGTCACAGTGATGCTTCCGAAGGCCCACTTGACTTCACATTCCAGGATGTCTGGCTCTAGGTGAGTGATCACACCACTGTGATTATCTGGGTCGTGAAGATCTTTTTTGTACAGTTCCTCTGTGTATTCTTGCCACCTCTTCTTAATATCTTCTGCTTCTGCTAGGTCCCTACCATTTCTGTCCTTTATCCAGCCCATCTTTGCATGAAATGTTCCCTTGGTATCTCCAATTTTCTTGAAGAGATCTCTAGTCTTTCCCATTCTATTGTTTTCCTCTATTTCTTTGCATTGATCACTGAGGAAGGCTTTCTTATCTCTCCTTGCTATTCTTTGGAACTCTGCATTCAAATGGATATATCTTTCCTTTTCTCCTTTGCCTTTCATGTCTTTTCTTTTCTTAGCTATTTGTAAGTCTTTCTCAGACAACCATTTTGCCTTTTTGCATTTCTTTTTCTTGGGGATGGTCTTGACCACTGCCTCCTGTACAATGTCATGAACCTCTGTCCATAGTTCTTCAGGCACTTTGTCTATCAGATCTAATCACTTGAATCTATTTGTCACTTCCATGTATACTCGTATGGGATTTGATTTAGGTCATACCTGAATGGTCTAGTGGTTTTCCCTACTTTCTTCAAGTTAAGTCTGAATTTTGCAATAAGGAGTTCATGGTCTGAGCCACAGTCACAGGAAGCCTAGCTCAGTGCTTTGTGATGTCCTAGATGGGTGGGATGGAGGTTTGGGAGGGAGGTCCATGAGGGAGGGGATATATGTATACACATAGAGGATTCACTTCATTGTACAGCAGGAACTAACACAACATTGTAAAGCAATTATGCTCCAATTTTTAAAAAAGAATTTAGACAGGTGGGTGTGAGAGATAGTTTGATTTGGGGTGATCAGGGAAGCCATATTCAAGGATCTGTTTTTGGAGTAGAGGTCTGAGGAAGTGAGGGAGTAAGCTGTAGTGGTGCAGGGTGAAGGAGATTTCCAATTGAATGTCTGGGCACGGCTGCACTGGGGCACCAGGGACTGCAGATTTCAAGTTCCTGAACAACAATGGACTCCCTCTGTTCAAAGAATAGCGATTGGGCCAAGGAGGCAGAGCTGAGTGAGCCCCAGTAAGGGCTTTGGACAGTTGGCCATCACCTGACAATAATTCAGTAACCACCAGCCCATGTGGTTTTCCATGAGGCAGTTGGGGTGATTTGGGAAATGATATTCCAGAAAATTCCTCAGCCAGCCATTCCCTAAGAAAGGGAATGTGTTTGTGCTAGTCAGCTCTGACTTGTATAAGACTTCTACGTCAAAACCCTCACTTTAGGCAGGTCTCCCAGCTGTCCCTCTGGACATTCAGGGTTCTGCTGAGTTTGACCCGAATGTACCTCTTCGAACTTACTTCCACTGGCTGACTTCAGTACCCTTCTTTTCTAGTGAGTTCTTTGCTGTCAGAAGGTAATTTTTGCTGGTGGTTTTCCAGCTCTCCAGGTGAAATGCTGCCAGGTTGTAGAATACCTCAAGTGGGGTCTTATCAAACCTCTTACACACCCATTCACTCCTCCTGAAACTCTACTGGGTTGCAAAAGCAAGCCCACGTCCCCTGAAGATAAAATCCAAGTGCAATTTCTCACTGCATAACCAGAACCAACTTTTTGTGTTTTCTGTGGGTTAAATAACAACCCTAGGAACAATTACATTGCAGTTACATCATGATGATCAGTCAATAGATAAGAAAGGTCAGTCTAGGGCATCAAGAGGCTGGAAGAGCAGGCCTGGCCCAGCTTATCACACAGGTCAGGGATGGGGGTATATTTTCAGGCAATGAGGAGCCACTGATAGTATCTGAGTGGTGATATAAGCGGAGTTGTCCTCTGAGAAGATTACTCTATCAGTAAGCTTTAAATGGAACTAGTGAAGAGATGTCATGAAAATGAGAGTGTCTGGGACAATGGAAAGATATCAATCCATTATGGAGATGAACTCAAGCAGGGGAGAAAGGAACAGGGGGTTGTGGTAGCCATGGAGCTGTGCTGCTCTGATCTGAATCAGCGAGGACAGTTGACTGACAGCACTGGTTGCAGGCCTCCTGCACCCACTGCCATATCAGGCCGTGGCCCCACTTTCTTGAGTTCGATGTGCAGCCCCCCTCCTGCAGGATGCAGTTACTCCCTTCGGGTGACATGGGCAAGAGTCATG
The DNA here is from genome assembly GCF_000754665.1 of Bison bison bison. Classification (NCBI taxonomy): domain Eukaryota; kingdom Metazoa; phylum Chordata; class Mammalia; order Artiodactyla; family Bovidae; genus Bison; species Bison bison. The sequence goes on from NW_011495024.1 coordinate 2,477,263, forward strand.
CCACAGCCTGAGTGTCTTCCCACCCATCCTCTCACTTCCCCCATCTCCTGTCACAGGTGTGAGACCTGTACTGAGTCTGATGGTCCTCCCTGCCTTCTCCTGCTCCCTTGATCCTCCTCAAGCCCAAGAAAATGGGTCCAGGTTGGGGACCAGCTGACTCACCGCCTGGTGGTCAAAGAGGATGGTTACATCTGTGCCATTCACAAAGTACTCAGGTTGGCCAAAAAGTTCAATCAGCTTTTTCTGTACGATCTTATGGAAAATCTGAATGAACTTTCTGACCAACCTCATATGTATCACAGGGCTTCCCAGGTGGCCCAGTGGTAAAGAATTGGCCTGACAATGCAGGAGGCACAGGAGACTCAGGTTCAAGCCCTGGGTTGGGAAGATTCCCTGGTGTAGGAAATGGCAACCTTCTCCAGTATTCTTGCCTGGAAAATTCCATGGACAGAGGAGCCTGGCGGGCTACAGTCCATGAGGGTCCCATAGAGCTGGACACGACTGAGTGACTGAGCATGCACTAACTATTACAGCAGCCTTGTAAGAGGCTATGATAGTCTTCATTTTACTGGTGAGGAAACTGCTACTGCTAAGTCACTTCAGTCATGTCCGACTCTGTGCGACCCCATAGACAGCAGCCCACCGGGCTCTCCCGTCCCTGGGATTCTCCAGGCAAGAACACTGGAGTGGATTGCCATTTCCAGTTTAAATGGTTGCCCAAGGTCTCAATAGCTAATAAATGTTATAGCTGAGGTTAAAGAATGTGGTCTTCTTCTAACGGCAAGCAGGATACTCTTTCTACTCCTGTAATGATATTCAAGTGTTTGTGTAAACATTTTTTAAGCCAGTCTGAGACTACTCCTTTGCTGACAAAGGTCCACCTAGTCAAAGCTATGGTTTTTCCAGTAGTCGTGTATGGATGTGAGAGTTGGACTATAAAGAAAGCTGAGCACCGAAGAATTGATGCTTTTAAACTGTGGTGTTGGAGAAGACTCTTGAGAGTCCCTTGGACTGCAAGAAGATCCAACCAGTCCATCCTAAAGGAAATCAGGCCTGAATATTCATTGGAAGGACTGATGCTGAAGCTGAAACTCCAATACTTTGGCCACCTGATGCGAAGAACTGACTCATTGGAAAAGACCCTGATGCTGGGAAGGATTGAAGGCAGGAGGAGAAGGGGACAACAGAAGATGAGATGGCTGGATGGCATTTCTAACTCGATGGACATGAGTTTGAGCAAGCTTTGGGGGTTGGTGATGAACAGGGAAGCCTGCTGTGCTGCAGTCCATGGAGTTGCAAAGAGTCGGACATGACTGAGAGACTGAACAGAAGACCATTCCTGAAATACAGGTATTTTTTTTGTATTCTAATCTGCTCACATATGCAAATATTCTATACAGAGCTGCAATTAGAGGTTACATTATTGTTGTTTAGTCACTAAGTTGCCTCTGGCTTTTTGCAACCCTGTGGACTATAGCCTGCCAGGCTTCTCTGTCCATGGGATTTCCCAGGCAAGAATACTGAAGTGGGTTGCATTTCCTCTCCAGAGAATCCCTCTGACCCAGGGTTCAAACCTGCATCTCCTGCATTGGCAGGCAATTTCTTTACCACTGAGCCACCACCACTTTATATTCATTTTTTTCTAGATAACACAATAATGTCCATGTTGTGACAAAGCTTTCATAATTATTACTTTGCAAACATTGCACCTATTAGCACTTAATTAATCTGAGCATTTCCCATCTGTTAACATTTAGGGTGTTTCCTTTTGAGGCACTATTATTAAAAAACATCTGCAGTGAATATTGCTCTTTCTCTCTGGGCATTATTTCTTCCCATCTTCTTCCCCAAATAGAATTACTGGGTTAAAGAATGTGAATGTTGTTATGGTCCTCGATAATGTATTGCCACTACTGGGAGTGAGGGTAGGGAGAGGTGAGAGGGAGAATGTGGACAAAATCACCGCCGACACTGGAGAAATGAGACGTGTGCCTTTTACTTTTTCTCTTTGTGTGTGTGCCTGGGCTCTCAGTCGTGTCTGACCCTTTGCAACCCCATGGACTGTAGCCTGCCAGTCTCCTCTGTCTGTGGGATTTACCAGGCCTGAATAATGGAGCGGTTTGCCATTTCCTCCTCCAGGGGATCTTCCTGACTCAGGAATTGAACCTGAGTCTCCTGCATTGGCAGGTGTATTTACTGCTGAGCCACCAGGGGAGCCCTCGCAGTCTACCAGATCAATGATTATAGCAACATCTCGTCTTGGCTGAGAACTCTTTAGTTTACAAAGTATATCTACAATCTCACCTATTCTGCAGGAATACTTTAAACCTCATCTTACAGATGAGGAAACTGAGGTTCAGACTAAATACTTGGCTCAGGGACACTCAATTAGCAAAAGGCAGTGCTTGGTCTTCAAAGGCAGAGCTCTTCCCTTTAAAGAGCTATAAGAGGACAACTCAGATCAATAGTGACCATTTGGTCTTTGTCCCAAGGGGCTGCTGCCCAAGAGTTGGCTACATTGGCTTTTTGAAATAGTGCTGACTTCTACACTTGGCTAGGCAGCCTCTTCAACTTTCAGAAACTCCACTAGGTTCCAGAAAAACACTGTCTTCCAGAAGAGTGGTTCCCAGCAGGGTGGGCTGAGAGGTGAGAGGCAAGGAGAAGGGGTGTGGGGTCAGAATTCCCTTCCCTGGATTCCAGTAAGCTTGGGTGTGTGCCCAGGTCTGGGAAGTAGGTGGGACAGCAAGGTGGGAAGGAAGGGGCTGGATAGATGGAGAATCATTGATCAAACCTGACCATCTGCTGACTGTTGGAACTGAACTTTGTCCTCAGGCTCCATTCCAGATAATTCCCACCATTCCATTTAGTTCTGATTACAAATAACCCATTCCTTATGCACAAATGAAGAAGTTGTAAGAACAAAGAAAATTTAAACCCAGACAATGGAAAGAGACCAAGGAGGGGCATTTCAACCTTTCTTCGCTCTTTTTTTTTTTTTTTTGAAGTTTATTTTATTGAAGGATAGTTGATTTATCACATTACTTTTCATATTTTTCCATTATAGTTTATCATAGGATATTGAATATAGTTCTCTGTTCTATACAGTAGGACCTTGTTTTTTCTCCATCTTATGCATACAGTTTGAAGCTGCTAATCTCAACAAACTTGGGCTTCCCTGGTAGCTCAAATGGTAAAGAATCTGCCTGCAATGCAGGAGACCCAGGTTCCATCCCTGGGTCGGGAAGATCCTCTGGAGTAGGAAATGGCAACCCACTCCAGTATTCTTGCCTGGAGAATTTCATAGACAGAGGAGCCTGGTGGGTTTCAGTCCGTACCTCCCCTTGGCAACCACAGGTCTGATTTCTATTGAGTTCTTTGATTAAAAGGAAAATGGTGTTCATTTATTCATTTGTTCATTCTTTCAGCATCTGCTATGTGCTGGGTATTGCTTTAGGCTGGGATAGGTGAATGCTTTCTGTAAAGGGCCAAATAGTAAATAAAGACTTTAGTCTTTGTGGGTCAAGAGGTAATAACCTCAGCTCTTAAAACAATTTTCTCTCCAAAAGGCTAAATAGTGAGTTTTTGTTGTTGTTTTGGTTTGTTTTTTTAAAAAAACATTTTAAAATGTAAAAAATTTCTGCATTAAACTTATATTAAATCTATATTCAAATGAAATATAGATAATGATATAGATGTGTGGGTGACCTCTCTAATAAATTAAACGATGGTCTAAATTGTGGATTCTGAGACTAAATATTGAATGGTGTCAGTCTTCAAAAAAAAAAAGGAAGCTATTTTTACAACTTAAAAGAAATTTTAAAGTTCTTATTTCAACTTTCAATTTAGAAATTCACTGGTCTTGGCATTCTATATCCCTGGCTAAGTCAATAATTATTTCATATAAGCTTATTTTTTAATCATTTCATTACACTGTTTTTCCATCAAAATAAATAAAATATAGTAAAATAATAAAATGTAAAAATATTTCTGAGCTTACTGACTATTACTAAAACTAGGGTGGGTGGGATTTGGCCAGTGGCTATTATTTGCTGACCCCTGGTTTTAGGCCCTGGGGATGGAGCATTGAATGAAAGGGTTAACTTTCCTTCTATCATGGAACTGACATTCTAATTGAGAGAGTCAGAAAATAAATATAATAAGTAAATTATCTAATATGTAAAAAAGGATAAGTGCTATCAAGAAAACAGAGATGAGCTGGGTATTGGGAATGTAGTGATAGAAGGAAAGTATGGATTTTGTTTATTTATCAAAGTATAGTTTCTGTACAATACTGGGTTACTTTCTGCCATAGGGGAGTGTGAGTTTTAAATAAGGTGGTCAAGGAAGGTCTCACTGTAAAGGTGTCAACTGAGGAAAAACTAAGAGGAAGCCGAGGAATGAGCTGTGAGTGTTCCAGGCAGAGGGAGCCATCCGTGCAAAGGTCCTGAGGCAGGAACCGGCCTGGTGTGTGAGGCAGTCAGAGTGGCTGAGCAGGGTGAGAGAGGGGAGTGGTAGGTGAGGTCAGTGTTAGACGCATGTAAGTGAGCATGTGTGTGAGTGTGTGTGCTGTGTATATGTGTGCTTCTGTGGTGTTTGGGGTGTGAAGAGCAGCTGCTGAAAGGGCCACCACCTGGTGTCTGAATTCTGCCTGATTTTCTGAGCCTGATTCTGTTCTGCTCCTCCCAATTAAACCACAAAGGGTCTGCTATGAGTCCTTGCCCAGGGTCATCTCCCCTGATTCTCTCCAGTCTGTGCAATGGCTTGACCCAGGCCTGCCGCTTCTCCTGGCCTGTGGGGAAGAGCCAGAGTTAGCAGTACAAGCTAATGAGCAGGGCCTCTGTTTTAAGGGGGAGTCAACAACTCACTAGAACATCAGTTAACCTCTCAGATTGGAAATGAAGGGAAAATATAAAGGATTTCCTATTAGAGGTGAAAGGACAAATGGGAGGGGGATGGATATTTTGGGTGGTTGTTTTTCAGGATCTTTACTGGAGGAGGGAAAAACGAACCACTTCCTGGGAAAGGAAAGACCCACCCCACCCCTACCCCCAGCCTATGTGTACCAAAAGGAGGGGAACACAGATGGTGCTGTCTGTTTTGGGGCATCACATAGTGCAGCCAGGCCAGCTGGGACCCTATTCTTAATATCTCTTTTACTAGCTCCCAGAATTGTGGAATCCTGAGACCTATGAAATTTAAAGTGAAATTTGAGGGGCTCAAGAGAGAATCAGCAACTTTCTATTGTCAACACCATTATTTGATAAATGACAGGACAATTTCACACTCAAATATAGGAATGACACAGGGTCAGAATCAAGAAGAGTTCTTTTAATTGCATATGGTTAATTATGAAAAATACACTTTACATAAAGAATGAAAAGTGGAAGCGTTAGTTGCCCAGTTATGTCTGACTCTTTGTGACCCTATGGATTGTAGCCTGCCAGGCTCCTCTGTCCATGGAATTCTCTAGGCCAGAATACTGGAGTGGGTAGCCTTTCCCTTCTCCAGGGAATCTTCCCAACCCAGGGATCGAACCCAGATCTCCAGCATTGCAGGCCAATTCTTTACCATCTGAGCCACCAGGAAAGACCCACATAAAGAATATAGAAATGTGTATGTAACTACATATGTCTGCCAGCTTGGGGCTCCCATGGTGTTGTGTGTAATGCACATGAATTTTCTCTTGGCCTTGAAACCCTGCAGATAAATAAATGGCCAGAAACCCCTGAGGTCATTTATTTTTGTGAGTGTACAGACCTACTACCCATACAGTTTATACAGTTTATTTATGTCTGGTAACTGTAGACCTAATAGTTTTCATTTGAGTTAGAAGATCTGAAACAAAAGCCATCAGCCATCCACTCATTTCAGCCCAAATAAGGTGTGACGTTTTGGTTCAGAACATATGCTCCATGGGGTTGTCCTGCAGCCCAGGGAGGTTTAGCAAAGTCAAGTACTTTTCTTCTTCCAGGAACTTGAATGCTAAATATTTACAAATGTAAAGAGAGACAGCACGCCTGAGATCCTCTCAGGGGAGGAGTGTTTAGCTGAGACAGTTTTTTTTTTTGCTTTCTAGGTTTATACTAATGATAGATTATGGCAAAACAAATGATGAAAAATGAGAAGCGTGTTGAACTGGTTGTTTGGACAATATCTCACCAGCTGGCTAGTCTGGCCCACCTGTGGGGCAGTTCAGTCTCATTCTGCTCATCTTAGCTTTCGACCCACCCTTTACTACTGTCCTGTTACAGTACCAGGGCTTTCCACCCACTTCCCTGCTCTCTCTGAGGCTGAGGGAGCCATTAGAACCCAGAAGTGGGTTGTCTTCTATTAAAAAAAAAATTTATATTTTTGGCTCTGCCAGGTCTTTGTGGTGGCATGAGGGATCTAGTTCCCTGACCAGGGATTGAACCCCAGACCCCTGCATTGGGAACATGGAGTCTTAGCCACTGGACCACCAGGGAAATCCCTGTCTTCTTTTCTGAGCCGCATTTTAAGCTAATGTTTTACCTCTCTCCATGGTGTGTATTTCCCACTAAAATATCTAGACTTAAACTTCCTTTTTCTAAATTATGAAAACAGGTGCATGCCTATTATAAAAACTTCAAACATTCTAGCCTGTATAACGTTCAAAAGAAAGTTTCTCTTTTCCGCTGCCTGCAGCCCATACTCTAGAGGTTATTAGGGATTTCTCTTAGGAACATGGCCTCTGGAGTCAGTGCCTAGGTGCAACTCTGCCATGCTTCTTGGAAGACCCTAGGCAAGTCCCTTGATCTCCTCATGTTTCAGTTTTCACATCTGTAAAATGGGGACAATTACAGGATTCACCTCATAGGGCTGTTGTGAGGATTAAACAAGCTATTGCATGTAAAGTGGCTGGAGTAGAGCATGGCATGTAATAAGCACTAGATGTATATTCGTTACAGTTATTAGCAGTGGTAATACTGCTACTGTTACAGGTAGCAGTTACAGTTATAGGTTAACTGTTACAGTAAGGTTAACTGTAAATCAAACAAGATAGATGTTTCTTTCTCTTTCTAGAAGTGTTTGGAGGAGTGGTAGAAGGCAGGTAGTTGCCTCTGTTCCATGAGGTTTCATCCCCTACTAGGGGTCCTTGTCTGCATCAAAGCGTTATCTCTGGGCGCAGCTGCAGGAAGGGGATAGAGGAAGTGAACCACTAACTTCCTTTAGAAGGATGTGACCACTTGGTTGCACAAATTACTTCTGCTCGCATCCCATTGGCCAGAATTTAGGCTCTCTGCCAAAGCTGGCTAAAAGGGAGCTTTGGTCACCCACTTAAATGTAGGATTGGGCTACATCACCCCCACCTAAGCTAATGTGGTCTTTGTGCATTAGTTGCTTAGTCACGTCGGACGCCTGGAGACCCCTTGGACTGTAGCCTACCAGGCTCCTCTGTCCATGGGATTCTCCAGGCAAGAATACTGGAGTGAGTAGCCATTCCCTTCTCCAGGGGATCTTCCCAACCCAGGGATCGAACCCAGGTCTCCTGGTATTGCAGGCAGAGTCTTTACCATCTGAGCCACAGGGAAACCCAATATCATCTTTAGCTACCCACTTACTAATAAAATGGACAAGAGTGGGAGGAGACATGAATTCTATTACTAAAGGAAATAAAGAAGGGATTCTGCAAACAACTAGCTATTTCTGCCCCCTGTACTTTCTTTAATGGTATCATTTAATGATACTATTAGTAATATTAATGGTATCATTCCAGACATAGATTTTCCATTTAGCAATATATTGAGTAGGTTTCCCTGTATTAATATAGACAAAGCTACTTTATGTTGCCTCTTAGCTCACTATATTCCAGGGAATGGAATATAATGAATGTCATTCAATGAATGTCATTCATTCAATGAATGTCATTCATTGAACCAAGCCTTAGTGATGGGCATTGAAGTTGTTTTCAACCCTTGTTCTTACAAAGGGGCAATGTGCATCCTTCTACATAGATAGTTTTTTGCTAGCACTTCCATGTCATAGGGTTACAGAAGTGGGTTGCTAAGGAAAAGAGCATATGCATTTCGAATTTTTGCATACTGTGAAATTCTCTTCTGAAAATATTGTACCAGTTTGTGCTCTCATGACAAACAGGGCTTCCCAGGTTGCTCAGTGGTTTAAAAAAAAAATCCACCTGCCAATGCAGGAGGTGCAAGAGACGTGGGTTCAATCCTTGGGTTGGGAAGATGCCCTGGAGGAGGAAATGGCAACCTGTTCCGGTAGTCTTGCCTGGGAAATCCCATGGACAGAGGATCCTGGACGGTTATAGTTCTTGGGGTTGCAAAGAGTCGGACGTGACTGAGTGACTGAGCATGAGCATGAACAATATAGGAGAGTCTTCCTGTCATTGTATCTACAGAGGTGAAATCTGCCCTTTGGAGTGACAACTGTCTCCATCTGAAAACCGTGGAGAGAGGATATGGAGCAACAATGGTCCTCCCCAGCCATACATGATTATCTTAATTTATAGTTGGCCCTGTCAGTGGGACTTGAACCCACTGTCTTTTAACTGAAATCACACACCTGGTCTCAGGACTTAATGAAGCTTGAGTTCTTTGTGTCTGGTCACAGAAAGAATTCAGTAAGAGACGAAGAGATAGGTAAGAAATGGATTGCCCTGCTCCTTCCCTCCTGTTTCACAAGGATGAAGTTATTACATGTAAAATACTATAAATAATGTCTGGGTCCACTAAGCATCAGGGATGGGTTTGCTATTCTTTCCCCATCATCCTCATCACTATGGACCTAGAAGTCAACTAAACTGGATTTCATTGGCATCCTAAGATTTCCTTGCACAAAATAACCGTCCAGATGATACTGAGGGTCTGTGCACACTCAGCATAGTGGGGGACTTGAGCCATCTTAGGGCAAGTACCCCAGCCTTTGATTATGAGACACAGTTGTCTAGTCCATGGAGGGAGCTTTAAGGGGCATCTTTTGCAGTTTTTCACTAAGACACTCTTTCATGGCAGGAGGCAGAATTTGGCAGTCAATGGAGCAGCAGAGGTAGTGCGTGCCGTCACTTCAGTTGTGCCCAACTCTTTCATGACCCCACGCACTGTAGCCCACCAGGCTCCTCTGTGCATAAGATTCTCCAGGCAAGAATAGTGGAATAGGTTGCCATGACCTCCTCCAAGGGATCTTTCCAACTCAGGGATCAAACCCATGTCTGTTAGGCCTCCTACATGGGCAGGTCAGTTCTTAACCACTAGCATCTCCTGGGAAGCCCAGGACAGGTAGAGCTCCACACTAATCTGCTGACAGTGGCAACAAATATTAAGGGTTCCCATCTATTAGTTCCACTCAGTCAAACTCTGAACACGTGGTTATACTTAATCAAATTACATAAATATAGCCTCTTGCCTGCCCCAGACATGCATGGTATTGTCACAAAACGAGACAAGCTTTAAAGTTAATTTGAAAAGCATGTGTCCTCTGCAATGCCAAAGATGGTAAAGCAACTGCATTGCATTCCCACGGACCTCCAACACTTCCTTCCTTCCTGGCTAGAGTATTTAACCCACTTCTCAAAGTACCGACTGTGTGGGGCTGGAAGGTGACGTGGGACATCTGGTCTCCCTGGTCCACCCACGTAATGCATTCAGAGGATCTGCCTTCTACATGGGGGCTCACAGCCTCCACCTTATAAGCAGAGACAGGCAGAAAAACTGCAAGTGAAGTTTTTTTTTTTTTATTCATAAGGAAGAGAGAAGAAAGCAAAGAGGAAACTGAAACAGAATCACAGACCATTAAAGGGACGTTTGAGGGGCTCTTAGAGCCTTCTTGTAAGCTTCTTCTAAGTGTTTGTCCTGTCTGTCTTTGTGAGCTGCCCTGCAGAAAGCAGGCACCCACCCACTGGATGGCAGCACCTCTTCTAGGGGGCCTTCCTCTTCCATCAGCAACTATCCCAGCATCCTTGTTGAGGGCCCTTCTTCTGCCCCCTCTTCATGCTGGTGTCCTCCAAGTTTTCTCCTCTGCCTTCTTGAAGGCCTTTTCCAAAATGACTCCATTTAGAAGTCCAGCAGCAGTCCCCAACCTTTTTGACATCAGGGCCAGTTTTGTGGGAGACAGTTTTTCCATGACCCAGAGAGGGGTAGATGGTTTCAGGATGATTCAAGCAATTGCATTTATTGTGCACTTCATTTCTGTTATTATCACATCAGCTCCACCTCAGATCATCAGACATTAGATTCCAGAGGTTGGGGACCCCTGCTCTACTGGCTTAAACTGCCTCGTTTGTGCTGTGTGTCCTCCAGTTCTCCAACTCCTGCCCAAATCTCTGTACCAAATGCCTGCTGGACATTTCTGCTAATGTCCCACAGACATCTTCAGCATTTCCAAAACTGGAACTCAAAACTCCCTCCCCCGTGTGCTCTTCTACCTGGATTCCTCACCTGGGTCTGGACACTGTCTTTCCCCTACTTTCTGTCTCAAAACCTGAGTCTTTAAGCTCTCCCTTCTCATCTCCTTAATGGTGGTGATTGGTGGTTTAGTTGCTGAGTTGTGGTTGACTCTGTAACCCCATGAACCACGTAGCCCACCATGTTTCTCTGTCCATGAGATTTCACAGTCAAGAAAACCAGAGTGGGTTGCCATTTCCTTCTCCAGGGGATCTTCTGGACCCAAGGATCAAGTCCCAGTCTCCTGCATTGCAGGCAGGTTCTTTACTGCTGAGCTACCAGGGAAGCCCTATCAGTAGAAATAATTACAGCCAACACTGAATGGGCACATTAGTATACTGTGGCAGACATTATACTAATCCCACACATTTTCATCTAAAACACCTATTGTACAAGGTAGGTACTCTGATTAGCAGTGCTTTATACATGAGGAGACTAACACAGAGATTGTTTGATTAAGGTCACAGAGCTAATAGACAGCTGGGCTGAAACTTGGATCTGTTTAATTCCAAAGTTCAAGCTCTTTGTCACCACCCTGCACCAGCCTTGATCACTTGTCCTGAACAGTCTCTCCTCTGCATCCTTTTTTTCCAACTCCTGGAATGGCCGTTTTTCTTTTTTTTTTTGCTTGCATCATTTCTCACATGGACCAATGCTACCCTCTATTAATTCTCTAGCTTTGAGCCTCCACCACCATATTGCTAATGAGATCTAAAACTTTTCAATGGTTTGGCACCACCTATAAGAGAAAGTGGAAAAATAACTCTAGAAAGAATGAAGAGATGGAGCCAAAGCAAAAACAACACCCAGTTGTGGATGTGATGGGTGATGGAAGTAAAGTCCAGTGCTATAAAGAGGAATATTGCATAGGAACCTGGAATGTTAGGTCCATGAATCAAGGCAAATTGGAAGTGGTCAAACAGGAGATGGCAAGGGTGAATATCAACATTTTAGGAATCAGTGAACTGGAATGGGTGAATTTAACTCAGATGACCATTATATCTACTACTGTGGGCAAGAATCCCTTAGAAGAAATGGAGTAGCCATCATAGTCAACAAAAGAGTCTGAAATGCAGTACTTGCATTTCAATCTCAAATGAGACAGAATGATCTCTGTTCATTTCCAAGGCAACTCATTCAATATCACAGTAATCCAAGTCTATGCCCTGACCAGTAATGCTGAAGAAGCTGAAGTTGAATGGTTTTATGAAGACTTACAAGATCTTCTAGAACTAACGACCAAAAAAGGTGTCCTTTCCATTACAAGGGACTGGAATGCAAAAGTAGGAAGTCAAGAGATACCTGGAGTAACAGGCAAATTTGACCTTGGAGTAAAAAAAAAAAAAGCAGATCAAAAGCTAACAGTTTTGCCAAGAGAACACACTGGTAATAGCAAACACCCTCTTCAAACAACACAAGAGAAGACTCTACTTGATTATATTCTTTGCAGCCAAAGATGGAGAAGCTCTATACAGTCAGCAAAAACAAGACTGGGAGCTGATTGTGGCTCAGGTCATGAACCCCTTATTGCAAAATTCAGACTTAAATTGAAGAAAGTAGGGAAAAACCACTAGACCATTCAGATATGACCTAAATCAAATCCCTTATGATTATACAGTGGAAGTGACAAAAAGATTCAAGGGATTAGATCTGATAGACAGAGTGCCTGATGAACTATGGATGGAGGTACGTAACATTGTACAGGAGGCAATGATCAAGACCATCCCCAAGAAAAAGAAAAGCAAAAAGGCAAAATGGTTGTCTGAGGAAGCCTTACAAA
>NW_011495024.1:2490593-2493721 GCF_000754665.1 Bison bison bison
GAAGAAGAACTAAAGAGCCTCTTGAGAAAAGTGAAAGAGGAGAGTGAAACAGTTGGCTTAAAACTCAACATTCAGAAAACGAAGATCATGGCATCTGGTCCCATCACTCCATGGGAAATAGATGGGGAAACAATGGAAACAGTGGCAGACTTTATTTTGGGCGGGGCCGGGGGGGCTCCAAAATCCCTGCAGATGGTGACTGCAGCCATGAAATTAAAAGACGCTTGCTCCTTGGAAGAAAAGTTATGACCAACCTAGACAGCATATTAAAAAGCAGAGACGTTACTTTGCCAACAAAGGTCCATCTAGTCAAAGCTATGGTTTTTCCAGTAGTCATGTGTGGATGTGAGAGCTTGACTATAAAGAAAGCTGAGCTCTAAAGAATTGATGCTTTTGAACTGTGGTGTTGGAGAGGACTCTTGAGAGTCCCTTGGACAGAAAGATCAAACCAGTCAATCCTGAAGGAAATCAGTCCTGAATCCTCATTGGAAGTACTGATGCTGAAGCTGAAATTCCAATATTTTGGCCACCTGATGTGAAGAACTGACTCACTTGAAAAGACCCTGATGCTGGGAAGGATTGAGGGTAGGAGGCGAAGGGGATGACAGAGGATGAGATGGTTGGATGGCATCACTGACTCGATGCACATGAGTTTGAGTAAGCTCCAGGAGTTGGTGATGGACAGGGAAGCCTAGTGTGCTATAGTCCATGGGTTTGCAAATAGTCGGACAGAACTAAGAGACTGAACTGATAAGAGAAGGATTGACAAATTCCTTTGCCCAGATTCGCAGCATCATCTCTCTGCTTGCCCACACATGTCCTGTATTTCCATCTGCTCCATGGGGGGTTATGGTCTTTCACTTTTTATGGACTTTGCCCAAGTTATTTACTCTCTGGGACCTGCCTTTCTACCTTCTATGAATTCTACTTGTCCCTTAAGACTCAGCTTAGATGGGAATTTCCCTCTGAAGACATCTGTGATTCTGTAGTGTATAATAAGAAATATCTATTTGGTTTTTGTCCAGTCTAGTTCCTGGCATGGGAGCTCTTGAAATCTTGGGATTTCTGAACTGATAAGAGAATTAAAAGAAGTGTCTTTTGTATTTATCAGACGACACTTTCAACTACACACGAGTTGATGTTAATAAGGTGACTTTTGGAAAGTCCCTCAGGATAAGTGCTTGTTCCCAGGGGACCAATGATGGATGAGAGAGTTGGAATTTCAATCCCCAAACCTCCAGGGAGAGGAGAGGGGCTGGAGGTTGAATCAATCACCAAATGCCCAGTGATTTATCAGGCATGCGTATGTAATGAAGCTTCTATGAAAATCCCTAAGGGATGCTATTCAGATACTTTCTGCTATTCAGTGAGATGCTGGGAGGAGTCCCAGGGAGGGCATGGAAGCTCTGTGTTCCTCTCCTATACAGATGCCCTGTGCATCTCCTCCTTCTGGCTGTTCCCGAGTTGCATTTTTTAAATTATAAACCAGTAATCAGGGCAGGAGGAGAAGAGGGCAACAGAGGATAAGATGGCTGGATGGCATCATGGACTCAATGGACATGAGTTTGAGCTAACTCCAGGAGATGGTGAAAGACTGGGAAGCCTGACTTGCTGCAGCCCATGGGTTTGCAAAGAGTTGGACTCAACTTAGCCATGGAACAACAGCAATCTAACACTGGGGCTTCCCTGCTGGTTCAGTGGCAAAGAATCTGCCTGCCAATGCAGAAGATGCAGGTTCAATCCTTGAGTGGAGAATATCCCCTCACAGAGGAAATGGCAACCCACTCCAGTATTCTTGCCTGGAAAATTCCATGGACAGAGGAACCTGGGGGGCAGGCTACAGTCCATGGGGGCCTCAAAGAGTTGGAGACAATTTAGTGACTAAACAACAACTACAATCTAACAGTAAGCAAACTGTTTCCCTGGGTTCTGCAGCCATTCTAGCAAATTATTGAACCCAAAGAGGGGTTCGTGGGAACCCTCAATTTATAGTTGGTCAGAAGCATGGGTAAGAACCTAGACTTGAGGTTGGTGTCTGAAGTGAGGGCAGGAGGTCAGTTTCGTGGGACAGAGCACTCGCTTAACCCATGGGAGCTGATGCCATCTCTGGGAGATAGTGTCAGAACTGAGTTGAACTGTAGGACACCCAGGAGGTATTGGAGAATCGTTTGGTACAGCAGATCAGTTGCTCAGTCGTGTCCAACTCTTTGCAACCCCATGAATCGCAGCATGCCAGGCCTCCCTGTCCATCACCTACTCCCGGAGTCCACTCAGACTCACATCCATCGAGTCAGTGATGCCATCCAGCCATCCTCTGTCATCCCCTTCTCCTCCTGCCCCCAATCCCTCCCAGCATCAGAGTCTTTTCCAATGAGTCAACTCTTCGCATGAGGTGGCCAAAGTACTGGAGTTTCAGCTTCTGCATCATTCCCTCCAAAGAAATCCCAGGGCTGATCTCCTTCAGGATGGACTGGTTGGATCTCCTTGCAGTCCAAGGGACTCTCAAGAGTCTTCTCCAACACCACAGTTCAAAAGCATCAATTCTTCAGCGCTCAGCCTTCTTCACAGTCCAACTCTCACATCCATACATGACCACAGGAAGAACCATAGCCTTGACTAGATGAACATTTGTTGGCAAAGTAATGTCTCTGCTTTAGAATATGCTATCTAGGTTGGTCATAACTTTCCTTCCAAGGAGTAAGCGTCTTTTAATTTCATGGCTGCAGTCACCATCTGTAGTGATTTTGGAGCCCAGAAAAATAAAGTCTGACACTGTTTCCTCATCTATTTCCCATGAAGTGGTGGGACCAGATGCCATGATCTTCGTTTTCTAAATGTTGAGCTTTAAGACAACTTTTTCACTCTCCACTTTTCATCAAGAGGCTTTTGAGTTCCTCTTCACTTTCTGCCATAAGGGTGGTGTCATCTGCATACCTGAGGTTATTGATATTTCTCCCAGCAATCTTGATTCCAGCTTGTGTTTCTTCCAGTCCAGCATTTCTCATGATGTACTCTGCATATAAGTTAAATAAACAGGGTGACAATATACAGCCTTGACGTACTCCTTTTCCTATTTGGAACCAGTCTGTTGTTCCATGTCCAGTTCTAACTGTTGCTTCCTGACCTGC
>NW_011495024.1:2494038-2494144 GCF_000754665.1 Bison bison bison
TTGTTTGTAGTGATGCTTCCTAAGGCCCACTTGAATTCACATTCCAGGATGTCTGGCTCTAGGTCAGTGATCACACCATCGTGATTATCTGGGTCGTGAAGATCTT
>NW_011495024.1:2494244-2495122 GCF_000754665.1 Bison bison bison
TCGTGAAGATCTTTTTTGTACAGTTCTTCTGTGTATTCTTGCCATCTCTTCTTAATATCTTCTGCTTCTGTTAGGTCCATACCATTTCTGTCCTTTATCGAGCTCATCTTTGCATGAAATGTTACTTTGGTATCTCTAATTTTCTTGAAGAGATCCCTAGTCTTTCCCATTCTGTTGTTTTCCTCTATTTCTTTGCATTGATCGCTGAAGAACGCTTTATCTCTTCTTGCTATTCTTTGGAACTCTGCATTCAGACGTTTATATCTTTCCTTTTCTCCTTTGCTTTTTGCTTCTCTTCTTTTCACAGCTATTTGTAAGGCCTCCCCAGACAGCCATTTTGCTTTTTTGCATTTCTTTTCTATGGGAATGGTCTTGATCCCTGTCTCCTGTAAAATGTCACGAACCTCATTCCATAGTTCATCAGGCACTCTATGTATCAGATCTAGGCCCTTAAATCTATTTCTCACTTCCACTGTATAATCATAAGGGATTTGATTTATGTCATACCTGAATGGTCTAGTGGTTTTCCCTACTTTCTTCAATTTAAGTCTGAATATGGCAATAAGGAGTTCATGGTCTGAGCCACAGTCAGCTCCTGGTCTTGTTTTTGCTAACTGTATAGATCTTCTCCATCTTTGGCTGCAAAGAATATAATCAGTCTGATTTCGGTGTTGACCATCTGGTGATGTCCATGTATAGAGTCTTCTCTTGTGTTTTTGGAAGAGGGTGTTTGTTATGACCAGTGCATTTTCTTGGCAAAACTCTAGTAGTCTTTGCCCTGCTTCATTCCATATTCCAAGGCCAAATTTGCCTGTTACTCCAGGTGTTTCTTGACTTCTACTTTTGCATTCCAGTCCCCTATAATGAAAAGGACATCT
>NW_011495024.1:2495539-2496224 GCF_000754665.1 Bison bison bison
GGTTCCTATGCAATATTGCTCTTTACAGCATCGGACCTTGCTTCTATCACCAATCACATCCACAGCTGGATATTTTTGCTTTGGCTCCATCCCTTCATTCTTTCTGGAGTTATTTCTCCACTGATCTTCAGTAGCATATTGGGCACCTACTGACCTGGGGAGTTTCTCTTTCAGTATCCTATCATTTTGCCTTTTCATACTGTTCATGGGGTTCTCAAGGCAAGAATAGTGAAGTGGTTTGCCATTCCCTTCTCCAGTGGACCACATTCTGTCAAATCTCTCCACCATGACCCGCCCGTCTTGGGTTGCCCCATGGGCATGGCTTAGTTTCATTGAGTTAGACTAGGCTGTGGTCCTAGTGTGATTAGATTGACTAGTTTTCTGTGAGTATGGTTTCAGTGTGTTTGCCCTCTGATGCCCTCTTGCAACACCTACCGTCTTACTTGGGTTTCTCTTACCTTGGGCGTGGGTTATCTCTTCACGGCTGCTCCAGCAAAGCGCAGCCATTGCCCCTTACCTTGGACGAGGGGTATCTCCTTACCGCCGCCCTTCCTGACCTTCAATGTGGGATAGCTCCTCTAGGCCCTCCTGCGCCCGCGCAGCCTCTTGTCGCCGCCCTTGGCCTCGGGCTTAGGGGCATGGGGTAGCTCCTCCCAGCTGCCGCCCCTGACCTCGGATGCTGGGT